>NW_026055164.1:0-280641 GCF_022829205.1 Neoarthrinium moseri | reverse complement strand
GACTAACTGTCAAACAGAGAGTGTTCGTGTAGAATTAGATCCCGCCCATGCTCACCCTTGCCCCTCTCGTCAACCCCTGTCTTGAGCCCTAGGAACAACAGCCATATTTGAGCCTTGACATGGAGCTGAAGCGGTCATGAGGAAGGTTCAATTTGACGGACATTATCCTGGTTCAACGGTACTGGGACGGTCTCGAACAGCGCCTTGATAGGAGGAGCGACCACGCTCAAGACTTGATCCCCACCAATAGGCCCTACAGTACTTAGTCAGTAGAAGCTCGTTCAAGGTGTGGTAGCTTGGTTCATACTGCATTCGAATTTGACTTCCGCTGGCCCCACCGTGCTGGCGATCTCAAACCGAACCTCCTTGCTCGGCTTCTTGCCCAGGAGGCGGCTATACCACTTGTTGTTTTTCAGAATGATGTGTGAGTCACTCAACGTGGCAAAATCGCAGATGAGTGTGGTTTCATCTTGGACTTCTATCAAGCGTTAGAACTGTAAGCACTATCGAAAACAGCGCTACCTAACTTACCTTGCCTTCTTGTTTTGACTTCGGGAGGGCTGTCCATGGAGGATGTGACAATCTTGATTGTTCCAATTAGCGCTGATTTCGCTGTATCTGATGGATAGAAAAGACTATATTTGAATTTCTTTTCTTCACCATGCGCCACAATATTCCCCTGTTGGTAGTTGTCAGGATGTTAACTCGAATAAGAAAGGTAAAGCGTTTACGAACCTTCCTCACAAACCACTCCACGGTGTCCTTGATGACTTTGACACCGTCCTTTTCAGACTCGATCTTGGCTATTTTGCCAAGCTGTCTCTGCTTTTTATGCCACTTGTTGTACTTGGTGTCGCATAGGATGCCGTACGATTGACGACAGGCAAGTCTGGAAATAGCCGCTTTCTGAGTGAGCAACCCTTGTATCCGCTCGTAAAGAAGTCCCTTGCAAACACATAGCCGTGGGTCTGTGGATACGTGGACTTGTACCCCGTTCAGTAACGATCGGTGGGGCTGGTTGTACTCGCTCTCGATCTTGTTTTGCACGTAGCGGGAGCTTCCGAGGCCGCCAGAGAGAATTATGTGATTCTGTTTGCGTGATGGGTTAGGTCTTGGATTAAGGCAGAGAGAAGGTTTCAGAATATTGTTGCTCACCAGTCTTGGTTCCGCCGATCCGAGGTTGCTTTCCAAACGCCGAAGAAAGCCTTCTATAAGTCGCTGCATTCCTTCTATCTGCTTGTCAAAAATCTTGGCCAGCTCGCCCCTATTTCATAACAACGGTCAGCCTCGCAAAAGCCTCAAAATGTCCCAGCATGCTCACCAAGTGAACTCCATGTGGCCATTGATTATCGCCAAGTCCGGATAGTTGGCGTCGTCCGGGAGCTCCTTTATCCGAATGCGGAACACCTCTTCGAGGTAATCTTGATGCAGATCAAGCTTAGGCTTGCTATTCTGAAAATCTTGACTTCGCATCATTTGCCAGGACAAAGCGTGGGCCTTGTTAGCAAGACCGGAGTTGTGATCACGGGCGCGGAGCTTTTCTTCGATAAGGAGTCTGAAGTCCTCATCAATGTAGGTAGCACCATATTCGGCAGCTTTGCGTTTGTCAGCCAACTATGGCAAATTGAACAGACCGGGTGCACAGACCTTCCGAGGGGAAACCTCGATGTTCGCTGATGGAGATCTGCCCTTGTGTAGCGCTGTCAATCGTGACAAGACTGACGTCCTTTAGGGTCCACAATATCAGTTTCGAAGATACAGACAACAGAGCCGCTGGACGTACCGTAGTGCCACCGCCAGCGTCCACGATGAGAATTGTGTCATTTTCCTAGCAACTGTCAGTCTGTGACGCCCAAGCTCCATCTGCGAACATCAACCAACCTGGAATGTTTGTGACTCAACGGTTGCAGCATGAATAGCACATGCCAGTGGCTCAGTAAGTGATGCCTGGATTGTGTGGAAACGATGGGGATGCTTCGGCCCCTGTGGCGTGGTGAAACCAGCTTTCTGGGCAATGCCTTTGAACTTCTCAACCGTGTATGTTTTCCATGTTGCTGGGATGCTGAAGATGAACTCGACCCTGGCTTCGTCCCAGTTCTTGCCCCCGAGGTCATGGCGGGTAAACCTTAGTCTGATGCAACTGTAGAGCTTCTGTAGATAGTCTTGATAGAGCTGGTCTACGCGAGGCAGTCGTGGATCGGTGTCAATCTCCAATACTTCATCACTTTCAAACCGCGTCTTGAACCACTCCCCCAGTATATGATAACTCGTGTTCTGTGCCTCCTCTTCGGTCTCAAAGCCCCATCCAGTAGGCTCTTTGGCTAGGTTGCGAGTATCGTAGGACAGTACGGTTGGGACTTTGTTTTCAGAGGGGCGACCACCCCATTCTCGAAAGATTGAGACATCATAAGTTTCGAGTCTCTTTCTGTTGACGTTGAAAGTCGCAACCCCCGTGCCTAAAGAACCTTAGCAGACAGGCTTCAAAAAAAAAAAAAAATCACCAGCCAAGGATGAAGTGGCAATTCGACAGAAAACATATTCGAAACTCTCACTTACAACTCATGCCAATATCTAGAGATACTAGCAGGTCGGGCCGCGCCATGCTGAAGGAAATTGTATGAAAAGTTGGTCAGAGTAATTTCCAATCGTCTTCAACACTGAGGTTAGGAAGTAGCCAAAATCTCCCTACCTAGACACACTGTGCTTTGATACCCACGACGGAGAGCTGAATGCGATTAATCTCGGTTATTTTCCCTGTTACACGCAGCCTGCTTTTGGTGTCACAGACAACGGAACCCAGTCGAAAACATAGACCCACATTATCCCCGAGCGTGATCCAGATACCGTTAGTCCAGGACCAATCAGGTGATGCATTTCTTGATGTTGGCTGCACGTTAACTCGTCGTGCATCGATAATATCATTGCTAGCCATGTACATCTTGTGAGCCCTGGTATTCGGGGGCCAAAAGGGCTTGCCAAGTTGCCGGTTGTAGATAGCTGCCTTTTCCATTGCAAGGTTTATGGTTTCATCTAATGCCCTCCTATCGCTAACGAGTGGGCAAATGCACGAGCATTCTTGTGTCTGAGCAGTCATGGTCTTCTTCCCGGTGTTGATCAAGGACAACCCACTTTGACCACCACAGCGAACGATGCGTATGGAGAGCGGAGCGCTCTCCACCCTCCATCCCCTTCCCGTGTCCTTTGAACTGCCATTCTGTCTTTACTACCCTTCTTAACATCTCCCCGACCTGGTCAGTCTCTTCCGATATCAGAAAGTAACTTCCAAACGCTGCGATGAGTGATACAGCTCAATCAGCCGGCCGAGCAACATTGCAGCCGACGGTTTCGACAACATCGACTGCATTAATTCCCACAACAAGCCAGGTATTGTCTAGCTCCGTAGCGAGCTCGTTGTTGAACTCGCAAGGCGTAACTGACACGGCCAATTCAACTACGACGCCCGGAACAAATGCGACGACAAACACAACAATATCCGCAGCGACATCCGCAACGACATCCGCAACAGCATCGGGGATAGCTGCTGCTGTGGCCCCTGGTGTTTCTCCTGGAGTTACCGCGGCAGTTGCTATAATATGCACGATCGTTGGAGCTGCTATAGCCTCAATTATTTTTCTGATTCTGCGGAGGCGTTCGAAGTCCAGCCCACACTCATCGCAATCTCCAGCTTTACCACAACAATCTTCCAGAAAGCTGTTCGATGAACTGCCTCAGTCAGTAGACCACCACGAACTGCGAACGGATATAGCCAATCTGGAGACCTCGATCAAGAATTTTGTGGACAACTTCTTTCACGACGGCCCCCTGCAAGAGGTCAACCTTAACAATACTGCCTTTACTACCTTGACAACCTGGACTCCATCTGTGTCGAGCAAAGGATGGAGCAGTCTACTCATCGATACAAGAACAAGAAACACTGCCCTGAGAGCACTCATCGCAAGAGCAATATTCGATCGCATTCGCCCGACAGGCGATCCGAAGACAACATTGCTACCACCAGGCGTGGTTGAGTGCTATACCAGCATGATCTCCAAGCGGAAAGGTCAAGGCAAGTTGTTACCTCTCCATCAACTACAATGGCTAACATGTGGCAGGCGTGAAAGATCTCGAGAACGCCTGGCGCAGTCTTACAGGAAAGCTGTTGGACAATAATCAAGTATCCGTTCTAACAGACCGCGTGCACGATGAGCGCCATCGACAACTAATGCTCGATATCGACCGACCGCTTCGCCATTTCAGAAACAGAAGGCCGCATGATAGATATCAGGAGATGCTCCAATCTATCCTACACGAGGGCGCGTTATTTGGTCTTAAAATCTTTTCTCAGTTTGAGCGAATCGAGATCGTATGGGAATCGCCCAGTGGGCGACCTTTGGTTGTTTTCCCACGGGTTACCCAACACATGAGTACAAACGACAAGGAATACGCATCCCCTGTAGAAGTCACGAAGCTGAAGTATGCATAAACGCCGATTTCCATAAGGTGTAGCATCGTGTTTTGGAAAAGAGTTTGCGTAAGCCTTGGATCTGAAGCTCCTGAGAGCTCTGGCATGGTAGTGAGTTCTGACCGTTGAGAATACGAGCTCCAGTTATGAAAGATGTGAGAACTAGGTATTAGCTTAATTGAAAGTTTGGTCAGATGTAGGGACATATTGGAAAGTCCGCACAGTGAGCCTTCCGCTCGTGCTCCGGTTGAGTATGAAAATAGATGTCACGTCGAAATACTCAGTTCTACAATATGCAGCATCTTTGACGCAGGCTTTAGGGCCCTTCAGATGTTGACAGATGTACAGTAGTATTGTTACGGTGTCAACCATGAATCGATGACTCGGCGGTAAATTGCGTTGGATTGCAGGCCAAGAAAATGAAAAGAATACCTGGTTTTCCTCTTGCTGCTAGCCCCCACGAGAGCTCCATCGGCCAGTCTTCCATGCATTTCACAAAATTAGCCCCTTTAATAAAGCCTTAGGTATGGAGCCCAGCCTTGAATCCCATCGGCTCTAGCGCCAGGTGCGTGACTTGCGTTTAATATTACATCCACGTTGGTCCCCACCCCAGCCTGATCCTCGAAAGCTCCCCGCACATGCCTACAAGTACATTGAGAACTTTTGTATCTACTACGTAGTCCTCAACGGTATTTAATCCGAAGAACGTTCTACGTGCTATCACTTGCTGTAGATGAACAGTTTGAGCCATCAGAGATCGGTTCCAGCCTGCAAACGGCATAAAAAGGGTTTGAGGAAGGTCATACCTGCAACTCACACTCGAGTGGCCGAATCGTCAGGCAGTCGAGTTTCACAAGACACTGTCGAAGGCACCTGGGAGAATGCCGATCGAGATAGCGGCGGCCTTCAGCGTTACTGCTAGCGCACTCAAATTGACATGGGAATTCGTGCGGATTGCTGTGGAGATCGAGGGAGCCCCCGAGAACGCGCGTGTGTTCGTGAGACTGGTACGCCAGGTCAAACAAGATCTCGAGCATGCACTCGAATGTAGAGCCGAAGTGCTCTCGAGCCATAGCAATGGAAGCATCAATGACCTGCCACCTCATTACGGCATCTGGATCCGCAACACGCTGCAGGCCGTTATGGATGAGCTTGAAGATTTCACTTTGTATCTCGATAAACGCGCCGAGGGCCGCGATCTGCCCGACCGGGTGCGATATCTGCTATTCAAATTCCCCGAGCTAACTCACCGTGAGCGTGGTCTCCGGATAGCCCATGCAAGACTTTTGCAGGCCATTGGACTCATGCACCTAGTCACAATATCTGGTGGCCACGGCCAGTCGGGAAAATCCTCTGCCGCCGGTGCCTTACCAGTTGGGAGTCCATCTCCAAAGTCCTCATTGCACTCTCCAAGTTCCCCAGACGCCTCGCTTCCTAGTCAACTACCGTTGAGGAGGAGAGCATCGAGGAGACCACCGGGGCTGCAACCACATACACCTATTTCATCAACAGAAGAACCGGAGTCAAGTGCAAATCCTCTACCAGAAATGCCGGCAAAGTTTTCGAAACGTGAGGATGAAGATGGTGTTAATGGTATGTTGAACAATGGACGTTCTGTCTGATATATACGGCGAAGCTAACGTTGATCAGGTAATCAAGTTCTGGAGTACATTTATGAACTTGACAGCCACTATGGAGTCTGAGCACATCAGCGCAACGAGTTAGCATTCAGGTTCGGGACGATGCTTAGTCAATGAATAGTATACCCGGCAAATTCTGGGTTCGTAGGGTCAACGACTCCAATTCCATGGCTCAAGGTTACGCTTGACACTAATTTCAAGGAATTATTCATGCAGTCCTTTTGACAAGCCCTGGCGATTTGGCGATGGCAGTTTCATGAGGTTTCCAATTCAAATTAAGATTGTCTAATAATTATCTTGCCAAACCTTGAGATAGTTGGAGAATGTGTGGGCATAAATCCATTGTGCAAGCATATCATTTACTCATCTTGCGTTCCTTTCCAATGCGAAGTCGCAAAACCTCCAGGTATAAGGCCCTTTGGTCTCTTATGCGTTGATCGTTCACCGTCGATTGCCTGCCACCTCCTTTCTGCATCAGAACCGCAGCAAGACGCTTGCGAGGCGGTATTGAATACAGCCTGGTTGAAAATCAGGTGGCATTTATCCCATGAGACTCTGCAACGGCGAGAACCCTTTCTCCAGTTCAAGCATAACCGTAGCAAAGGCCCCCTCTGATTGTGGACATAACGTCGGCAACTGTGATATTGGTGCTAAGCCCGCCAAAAGTCATAGTGTCAGCCAATGATGCTGGCGTCTCATCGTCATAAGGATATTTGTTGCCACTATAATCCGAATTGCGAGTCATAGGATCCTTCTGCTGCCATATCCACCAAAGCCTATCGACCTGGGAGTGATGGAGGAAGAAGAGAGGATCTGCTTAGTGTCAATGTCTTCATCCTCTATGAGCGGTGGGTAAGGGGTTCAGGGCGTTACCATTGGGTGATGTTGACGGCACCATGTCGCCCCCGATCGAGTTATGTATAGCCCCGTGGGGATTGTTCTCCAGTTCAACCCAGAACTTCTCGAAACTAGGCGATTTATCCGTAATGTTGGCGATCATTGCAGGTGAGTACAGCGCAGCTTGCCACGAGTCATCCGTCGGCGATGATCCAGTTCCATTGTTGAATGAACGGTTCAAGCAGTGCGTTCGCTCGGTAGTAGTATAGTATGTCAAGCTGAGATTGGCAAAAGCTCCGGTGGTGACGCAAGATGTCAATGGGTTTGGTCGTGTAGGCGACTGAAACTCGTTCTGAAGTCCACCGGCACCGAATCCACTTGTTGTAGATTCTAGGAACACAGGTGCGGAGGGTAGGGCGCCAGAGTCCTGAGTCCAGTCCCAGTACGGCATTGTCCCACGGTAGTTGCACTGTCCACGGAGCTCGCTCTCATAGAGATGCACGAACCAGCGGTGCCAGGGCAAGAAGGATGCGACAAAATGAACTATCCCAAATCGTTAATCGTTTTTTTGTTTAGGCGCGATACCATAATTGCCTACTGTTCGAGTTCAGCTGAGAGTGAATCCAGGGAAAGTCCTCATACAGGCTGGTCGCCAAGCCAACCTTGGAGGGCTTCGTCGTGAGGCACTTGACAGCCGCGATATAATCTACCTTCTCCTGTTCAGCCAAAACCCTCCATTCCCTTCTCACAGCTGGTTGTGTGCATTCATTTCCCGCGACCGTTTTTCCTGTGATGGCAGCAGCCAATGCAGCGGTTGCCCAGCGCATTTTCCCTGATGCTGTTAATTCGGCGACTAGACAAAGGCGTTGGTGACTACCGGCACAGTCGCATACGGGAGGTCCTTAAGAAATGGTTGTGAAGACTGAAGTGCACTTCTCCTCTGAATCTCGTGTTAAATCTCGTATCTACGTAATGATCCGCTTGTAAAATTGGTGATCCACTCACTCGCCAGGGTACCTATGTATGTAGTCAGTGGTCCCACACCCGAAGGGGCGCCAAACAGACATGCAATTTGACGCTGCTACTGTGTGTATTCTATGCTCAGACTTAGTCAAAGATTAACGTATGTTCATCCCTTGGTTTCTGAGTCCCGAATTCTTAAACTGCGCGTCAACACTTCAGCCTGGAACTGCTCCGTACTGGCATTGGCGTACACAGGCGCAACGAGCGACTGAGTTTGATGCCTAGTGCTAGAGCTTGGTAGCCAGTGTCGAGTTTGTGGACAGCAGCGCGAATGGGAATGTGTACATCAAAGGCCAAGTACCGAGCACATTTGATCTTAATAGCAGCTATCTTTATTATAGCGTGTGAGGATCGCATTGGTCCATGCCAGAGGACATTCCCCTACGCTTGGTGAATTGGTTATCTGGCCAACGTCTATCATGGCCTGCTAGTTATTCGTTATATGTACTATCACTTTATTTGAATACTTCAACGCAACACGATTACCGTGGTATATGTTTATACATATGAATTTAATCTCGTCAAAGGTCGTTGGGTTTGGTGAGTACTGGAGATACATAACCATCAAAGTCCCCGTACTTCCGAGTGACATCAACCTGCATACATGATTTTTAATATAAGAGATAAAGGTTCAAGAGAAGACAGCGATAGCCGCATCAAATTCCCCATCAATACTGGTAAGAGCTATCTGAGCATCGGCTTGCAGGTCAGGACTAGTGATGGTGATCAACGCAGCACCGTAGGCATCGACATCGCTTTTAAGGTCTCCCAGAGAGCTAAGTACGTCGGAAGAAGCACCAATGCTCTCAATATCGGCCTGGCGGGAGACCAACTCGTTAAGGGTTATGGTGAAGTCTGGACCCAGTGTCCCCGTGACATAATCGAGAATGGTTTGCGAGTCGGCAGATGATGCTGTTGACTCATCCGAAGCGTCCAAGGTGCCCGTCTCAATGTTGCTTTGTAACATAGAAACAGCAGATACAATGGCCAACGCGCCGGCTCCAGACCCGTCCCAAGCTACGGTCGTTTGAGTCAGAGTGTTCACCTGTGCGTCGACGCTCTCTAGATTGGTAATCGTTTCCAAGACGTCGCGTGGTAAAGAAGCGGCAAAGGCGGCCGCTGCAATAAAGGTAATGGATGCGAATTGGACCATACTGACGACAATGAGTAATAATTCAAAAATCAGTCAGATATGAAAGTTGCTTTGCTCAGGAGCTGGTCCGAGTTGATTCGACGACCGTTAAGAAATGGTATTGCGAGAGTTCAGTATAAATAAACACTCCGTCGCTGCCTACCATGCCGGGGATCGAGACAGCGTATTCCTAATTCATGCCGCCTGTGCTATAATCGGTTTCACTTCTAGTGTATAAGCACCCCGCATAGATTAACAAGCGCAGCGTCACATGCTCACCCGGTGAGCATATGAACTAAATTAATCGTAAAATGATGGCGTAAGTGAATATATCACTTACGCGTCGCTCACATATGAGAAAGGAAGAACGGCGAAAGGCTGAAACAACCCTATAGACAACGCGTGGCCTACTGCATACAGGTATATTCGACCTTTACTGGTTGCTTGCCCGGACGGTCAGTTTCCTAAACAAGCAGTTGTATTTGTGGGGGAATGACGCGAGAATTTGAAGTGACATCGGCGTGTAAATTACCAAGGTAACTTCAAATGGAACCACTACTACTTCCAGGATGGAACCCGTTCGTTCATATTCCCCAGCCATGGCAACAGTAACTTTATGATGACAAACAACCGCGGAGAAGTACTATGATGCATTGTACTTGGTCTGGTCACGGACGTTTTTACCAAGCGATCAGCTCTGCCGGCGCTTGGTGTGCCTGTGCTGGGATACCCATATCACGTTTCCTTAATGTCGCCTACTTAGGCATGCGCTGTATGTGGGGATTCAAATTGTGCAGAACGCGGGGAGGTAAATCAACTGTCGCGAGGCTGAACCCATCGCTGATGTTGAAATCATAATGAGTGCCCACGGTCCTTCGAAATTTGATTCCGAATAACTTGATGCTGGCTCTTGCAATTTTATGACTATGATTCGCTCAATAATCACTTGTCGATGTACAAACTCCTGACCGACGCATATGAGGTTCGGTTCAAACGTGCCTTCTGCTTCTCAAATTGAATGAAACTGCCTGTGTTTAACAAATTTAGTCCCATACATGGACCACTTTCCAGAAAAGGCTGTATTTTGGCTAAATGTACGATCTCGCCACCTTTTGACCTGCTCAACTGCCTTATCTCCTACACCATGTCGTGAGTCCTCTGGATCTCCCTCGTGACCTCTACCCCACGCTGATGGTCTGGGGGAGAGTACCCACGCGAGCTCTCAACAGTTGTGTAGCTGTTATATGGGTCAGAATGCTTCTCCCTGTGCACGAGGTTCGGATGAGTATCGTTAGAGTGGAGGGATGTAGACGATTTTGATCGCCAGGAAAGAGTCTTCCTCATGGAACTCATAATATTGTCCAGTTTGAGAGCTGGGAACAGCGGCTGTACTGTCGGTAAACAGGCACTGATCACACCAACGTTCGCCTCGACTATGAGCCAGTAAACGGAAGGGGAGCGGCTGTCTGTTCAAGCGAGTCAGCAAGAAAATCGAAACCTGAATCGCATCGGGCGCTTACATGTGTAATCAAGATCGGTGCTCTGTGAGGTGACACCTTGAGCAGACAATACGGTTCGAACGATGCCGGCAACTACTACAAACCAGCCGAGCATGAACACGGCACATAGCTGTACCCTTCTGGCGGGGGACATATGCAATTTCCAGATTTGTGGCAACGGCATTGTTAAAATCATTGCTGCAACGAAGTTGAATTAGTAAATGATAACGGCCAAGAAATGTGTTGGTTTCCCTTGGGCTTACCGTCCAACAGAATATTTGAGATGGAAACAGCCCAAAATACCTGAATGATATCGATACATTTGCCCGATACCCCAGCCTGCTGGCGCCAGTTGAGCTCAAAGGGGAGACAATCCACTACCGACCACAATTAGCTATAGAAGTTTGCCTAGCGTGCACTGAGCGTGGGACGTACAGAGATTCGCAAAGAAAAAGCTGATGTTCCACGCAATCACTAAGCCTGCCATGACCCATGTCATTGTCTGGAAGGGTTTGGGGGCAAAAATTCGTTTGTAGAAGAAGAGAACACTGAGTTTCGTCAATCCAAGAGCTGGAATACAAATGAACTGCAGGATCCATTGAGTCTGGTACATAATTCTAGTCAGTATTGGGTAGTTGTTGCAAGTCTGAAGTCAATCAGGGCATACCTGCGAGAAGATGGTGAAGGCCTTGAGGTCGACGGGTACGAAATTTGGACCAAGTTTCAAATGCCCACCAAGGCCGCCAAGAAAGACGCCTAAATGGATGATCGAAGAGTCAGTCATTGCACGCGAAAGGACGTTTGTGATTATAGTATAAGTTCGACTGACCTGCAAGAGTGGTCGCCGAAAGGCCATAACAGAATAGCTACCAATAAGTCAGCGTTGGAATCTGATTTGAAGTGATGGTCACCGTACTAAAGCAACAAGGGCTAAATAATCGTCTGCTCCGAGGCTCAGCTTCTTGGATGTACGAGCGAAGAAACGAAGAGCGACCACAAAGGTGGCTATGACGGGCATCGAGATGGATAGCCCAACGACGGGGCGCTTCAAGTCAGACATCGTGAGTTTCTTGTTTACTTAGAAACTGCACAAAGTTGATAAATGTTGAATGCACAAACGGAGACCGTCGAGCCCAAGGGGAGTGAAATTACACTATTACGGCCGGTGAAGTATGTGTGGTATAGAGGCGAGGAGTCCATGCGGCATTATATCAGCCTGCAAATATCCTTCGCCATTGGGCCAGCGCTGACGATGCACCAAATACCTCAGGCTTGTGCCAGATAACAGGACCGGCACCTGCCAGTGGGATCTTCCCAGCACCACCATCGCGGGAGAGCGCAAAGCTAAAAATGGATAACGACGAGATCTCACGCGCTGTAGGTGTGTGTGACGTGGAGGGCTGTACAGAAGGATCGGCAGGATTGCATGCCTTGGGGTAGTCCACACCTTTTGCATATTGCATATTGAATAGTCAGCGCCCAGGAAACGGTGACACAAAATCTTGGAAACTCACGACATAGCCAGCCGCATGTCTGCCGCTCTACGGCACAGCACGAACGGCAGAGGGAGCAATGATGACACCAGCTCCAGACCCAGGTGGCGGGCAACCAATCGCAATCAAACCTTCGAAAAGCGGTATATCCTTACCAAGCATAGCCTAGTTCTGGGCGCATCTATGCCGAGTGCTTGCTTACATTCCGTGCCTGGATACCTATGTAGGTGCCGCGAAGGATTGAGGCTGCATAGCTATTGTCTGCAGGTAACCCCTACCTTGAGTCACTTGGAGAGGCTCCGTTGGGTCCACAGTGAGATATTCCACATATCTGACAACATTTCGAGATTCTGGGCCCATCACACCCGGTTACCGAGATTACTTGGGTGCCTACCAGGCAAACAAAACGTTTCAAGCGACAGCCATGTCAGCTGACCCAACGCCAACGTCAAAACCCGAGTCTGCCAACCTTTCCAGCAACAGAAATCCTGACTGCACTCGTCTTCGATTCGCGAACGCAGGGAAGTCAACAATGCGGGCTATCAACATCGTCCGTGCGGACCGTGACGATCTGTCGGCACTGGCAGAAATCAACCGCCTCGCGTACGCAGACGAGCTGACTACCAAGTTCGCGCTCAATGAGAAGGCGGATGAGAAGAGCATGTTCGAATTCTTCAAGGCCCGGCTGGCAAGCCGGTTTGATCACGCCACATCCGAGCTGTTCAAGGCGACGGACCCCGACACCCACGAGGTTGTGGGATTTGCCTGCTGGACGTTGGAAAAAGGTGGCGACGAAGCAGGGGGCCCAACCCCGACAGGCGGCATTTTGCAACAGATGCCTCCCTACATGAATGCCGAGTTCGTCATGGCGACAGGGGCTGAGATTGAACAGTTGAGGGAGCATATGAAGAAGGAAGCGCACTACTGTAGGTGATGCTCCGCCTCCACAACCGTCCACCAACATGGGCCGCCGGCTAGCTGGGCGCTAACACGACCTCCAGACCTATCTGCCTTTGCAGTCAAGCCCGGCCGGCAGGGCGAGGGTATTGGCTCGCAGTTGTTGGAGCACTGTCTCGGCATGGCAGACCAAGCCAAGCTTCCGTCGTGGCTCATCTCATTTCCCCGGGCTCATGACCTGTACCTGCGACATGGATTCGCAGATGTCGCTTACAAGGACATCGACCTGAACAAGTGGGACCGGTATCGATTCCGGGGCTACGGCATCTACCGTTCTTGTGCCATGGCGCGGCAGCCCCAGTAGTGGATGACGGGAGGAGCGCCAACTTTCAGTGCCTAAATTAAGGTAGACGGGGCGCCCCCCAGGCTAACTTAGGGCTAGTCACGACGGGTTTCCCCCCTTGGCAGCCACCTAGGAAGGCTGCTTTAGCGCCGTGGCTCCTTAGAAATTTAGAGGTTACATACTGTATATACCTCCTTATCTCCTCTGGGACTCGTGCAGTAGCTACAGTCATTTATTGATCCTGCAAATGCGACGTGAGGCACATCTACCTATCTAGCCAGTATCCGCTGTTCGATCTTCTGGTCCAGCCAAGACAGCTCCAGTTGGACATATCATACCATGGTATGTCGTCAGCCGGCGTCTGACCTTGTAAGCACGATTCACGAAGGAATGATACATGTGAAAACGGTCGTTGGAGGACCTAATCCTCAATTGTATGACCCTCCTAAGAGTGGTCAACTGATGTGAGCTTTCAGTCAGATCCCTCAGCTGCGCGGTGTTCTAGACCTGACCCGGCCTCATCTTTACCCGGTTTGCCTTGCTTCTCATTGAACTCCTGCCAGGCCTTGGCCGCCTCGGCAATCGCATCGTAACCCCACAGCCACTGCCAAACTGCTGCGTCAGGGCCCTGGGCCAATCGTGCATCGCGCTCCTCCTGGACTGGGCCGTCTGGGAGCCCATAAGCAACCTTCTGGGCCAATACCATCTGGCGGATGCGTGCTACACGTGGTTTGCGTAGCAGTTCAAACACACCCAGCGCATCTGGGATCTGAGTCTTGCTAGCCAGTCGTGCGAAGATGGTACCCAGGACCCCTGCGTCTTCGAATGCTTGGGCTGCCCCCTGCGCACTAGAGTTGCATTGGGTTCTCGTCAATCTTTGCACGAGGCTGATGAGGTCACAGGTGACATGGCATTGTGTTACTCACAGGAAGGGGAGCATCGCATGTGCGGCGTCGCCAATCAGGGCAAACCGCCCGCTGTCGTGGCTCCAGCGGTCCAACTCGTCAATCTGGAATAATGTCCACTTGGTGCACTCCGACTGCTGCACCTGCATGAGCTCTGTCAGCGCCGGATCCCAGCCCGAGAAGACCCTCTTCAGCTCGTCCAGGTCCGCCTTTTGGGGTCCAAACATGACTTCCTGGGTGCCAGAGTGGTCAGCATGTACGAGGACCACATTGAGGATGTCGTTTCTGAGTAGATATGATACACCATGTGCATCAGGCCCCATCCAAAGGTTTACACTGGCTTGTCGTGTCAGCTCTTTGGACGGGTGTGCGTCAGCGGTCGCAATGTCTCGGCGCGGCACAGCAATGCGGAAAACAACATCACCAGTATTGCGTGGAAGATCGGCGCGGCCTAGAAGGGCGCTTCGGCAGAACGACCTTTCCCCATCTGCACCCAAGATCACGTCTGATTCGTGGATAGTTCCTGTGGAGAGGCGCAGTGATGGCTTCGAAAAGTCAAGCTCTTCAATCTCACACCCCAATCTGACCTCAACACCACTCCGCTGTGCTGCATCCAACAAGACGTTCAACAGGTCTGCGCGATGAATGACCAGATACGGTGCCTGGAGCATGCGCTCGATGATTGAACCAGGTGGATGTTGCGACACAACTTTGCCTCGGTACGTACGCAGGGTCCCAGTCTCGGGCTGGAACGCATATTTGCGTACCTCGTCCAAGACACCCCAGCTCCGCAGCAGTTTAGTGGCGTTTGGCGATAGCTGTATCCCTGCACCAATCTAGCATGGTCCAAGTCAGATAGAGTCCCGGTATTCCATATGCTTAACTTGAGTCTGCTCAATCCGTACCTCTCGTAATTCGGGACTGCGTTCAAATACAGTCACAGTGTGGCCCGCTTGCCGGAGCGCAAGCGCTGAAGCCAACCCGCCGAGTCCAGCACCCACAATGATGACTGAGCATGAAATTTGTGGCTGAGCCATATCTTTGGGATCTTGCAGTGGGAATGTATCTTGCCTGGAACTAGTTGACATGGAATACTGAGGTATCAGTGCATACGCAGGGGAAATACAAGTTTTCCTATCTGTGGATGTATTTGATCATTAAGTACTTATCTAGAGTGTAAACACAGTCCCCTAGGCCGAAAAAAATTTCTCGGCATGTAGCAAGGGCATAATTAGGCCGCTCCAGCAAATGCGAGAAAAAGGCAAAGTCCTGTATCTCCCATTGACCGTTGATAGCCAATGTTTCATACAGCTGGACGCGATGAGCAGACTAGATATCACAAAGTCAGCCAGGGGTCCACTTTATTTTGCCCAGCTACGGGACCTCTCGAAAATATCATATATCCAATTGGAGAAAACCTAAGACAAAATAGGGAAGACTAGCCAAAAGTTGGCCCAGAATGACAGAGCCCCATCCCGTATATGCACCCTCGCTTACAAAATCTATAATTGCATCCTGTGGATCCTACGAAGGATCACCCGATAAGCACATAGCGCCGTTTAATGCATTAATTCCAGATTTGCTGTTCTATCTAGTGCAAGGAATAGGATCCTACAGAGTATAGTTCGACGTCATCGCAAACTTTATAGGATAAACGGCCGAAGAACTGAGGTGGCAGAGGGCAACTTGCCTTGGAAAATTGCTTCTGTGAATAGACTACGCCGAGATCGTAGATCTTTAGCCTCATTGGCTCAGTCATTAGGCGGGCCCTCGTCAGCACATACATGTGCCATTGCCATAGTCCTTGCTAATTTGTGATGAATTATTGTTCATGTAAGGCAGTCTGGGCCGTTACAAGATGATGACCCAGACTCAGCCACCGTAAGATGTTTGCATTACCCGATTCGTAATTAGTGGTACTCATTTATTTCCGCCTGCCATCATTTCGGAGGGCATGTGTTGGTTGTGTCCCTCCGGGGGGCCCTAGGTACTTTCCCACAGAGTGCAGAGGTAAAAGTAGGACTCGGTTCATGGACTTGGTGACCTCGGTTGGAATCTAGGCATGTTGGTAGGTATATAGTCTGTGCTGGGCTATGACGAGATCCTACATTTCGATCGATTTGGAACTGCTGAAATCTTACTCACATAACTTGTTACCTAATAGAGCATTTCCTTTGATTCAATCGAGCTTTATTCAAGATGTCGATCACAACAACGGAGAAGCAAACTTCATTTGCTCAGACCCTCATACAAGAGAAGATATTCATTCCGCCAAGCGCTCCGAGAGCCAGCTCTCTCCCATGGCTTCCACCATCCTGGGTGCCGTATGGTGAACTCGCGCGGTTGCACAAGCCTGCCGGCATTCTTTACATTTATTTCCCCTATCTGTTTGGCAGCCTCTTCGCAGCCTGTATCAGCGCTGAAGTGCCGTCACCAAGGCAAATGGTCTTGCCCAACGTACTGCTTCTCAGTATTGCTTTCGTTATCCGGAGCATTGGCTGTACATGGAATGACTACGTGGACCGAGACTTAGACAAGCACGTGGACCGGTGCCATGTTCGCCCTCTTGCCCGTGGTGCTGTTGCCCCGTCCGCCGCCCTTCTTTTCATGATGGCTCAGTACTTCGTTTTGTTCGCCTTTGCTGGCGTCACTGCGCCTGAATCATTACCCTATCTCATTCCTGTCGTGCTCACGGGTACTTTTTATCCGTATGCGAAGAGGATCACCCATTACGCTCAACTTGTCCTGGGCATTTCGCTCTCTATGGGCACCCTTGTGGGGTGTACCGTGACAGGAGTGGGTGCTATTGATTTCAGTAGCCCATTTCAGAGGACTGGCATCTCCCTGTTAGCTCTGATGGCGAGCTACGTTGTCTGGACCATGATCTACGACACAATCTACGCATTGCAAGATCTCGAGTCCGACAAGAAGATCGGAAACATGGCAATGAGCATCAAATTCGAGGAGAACATGGCTCAACTACTGTACTTCCTTTCAGTAGTCATGGTTGTTCTGCTCATTACGACAGGATATTTCATGAACGCTTCTGCATTTTTCTACGTATTTGTGGCAGTCACAGGCTTGATCCTATATGCCATGGTGTCAAGCATAAACTTGGATGATTCTAAGGATTGTTGGTGGTGGTTCGTGAAGGGTGGTTTGATGATTAGCAGCAGCCTCACAGGCATGTTGATGGTAGAATACCTTGCACGGGCGTTCTTGTAACGCCTTGGCCCTTCGTCATTTGAACTGAAAGATCTAATTTCGCATTGTTTATATCCTCAGAGAATCCATAGAAACCAATTTTTTCTTCACTATAATGCATTCAAAATTAGTTGATCCCGTAGGCATGGCCTTGTGAATGACACGCTCAGAAAGCGGATCTAAGCAGAGTCACGATTCATCTGGAACCGCAAGGTCACATGCGGCACAATATTGATCATGACTGCCTGACCTACGTCTCCATTAGTACGGCTATTTACACAGCTTCTCACTTGTAGCTAATATAAGGCCGCACGCGCCATCAAAGACCGATCCACAACATAAGCCATGGAGATCTCGTCCCCGCCTCACTGAAGCTTGTTCTTGTGATTCGCATTGATGCTCGCAAATACGAATGGGTATGTCAAATCAGCGATTTCAACGCACGTGAAGATGAAGATAGTCATAGGACTGCCAACTGCCGGGTAGTCCGCTGGGTAGTGCCAATATCTCCAAGAAAACATGACAACCGCCAAAAATGAACCAATACTGCGACAGACCCTATTAAGGTTAGTTCAGTGCTCTCCGCATTACTATTCAATTTTAGGACCTACCAGATTGTCCATGTGTGGCCGCTTGTGTTGTTTCGGGACATCAGCTGTGCAACAGATGCAGCTCCCAAGATGACCTGCAAAGTGAAGCCCGAGTAGAGTGCAGCCTCAACCACGGATGAGCAAGTCTTGATAAATGCTACATGCCCTGCAATCCCCAAGGCGGTGCCACAAGCCAAGATGGGCACCAGGTTGTTTGCTACCAGAGGAGCGTGTTTCCACTGCTCAGGGCCGAATTTGACCGTGGTATAAATGATACCGCAATCGATAAGCACCCATGGGACAAATGTCAGTGTTTCCGCATATGATATGGGGAATACTACGCCGTAGACAAACTCCCAGCCAATGTTCGCACATCTGGTCTCAGTGTTAGTGCACGAAGTCGAGCATTAGACCCAGACTATGCCTTACAGAGCGAACAAAGGCATGCCATAGGACCTATCCTGAAAGCCTTGGCGTATGTAGAGGACGTATGCGATAGTCCATAGAATCCCAGTTGAGAGGATGCAAGCATCTTGCACCCACAGAAAATGAAGTGGCGGCTGGTTGACTTGGTCAACAGCATTTAGGGGCAAGTGAAACCCGGAGCCAAATGTTTTCGAAGCCATTTGAACCACAGAATGGTAGGCAAGTTGACCGTGTATTGAGATTGAGTAACGAGAGGTGTTTACGATGGAAACAGCCGACACAAAAAACAATGATTGCGCTCCTGGTACTATGTGTGGAAGGACGCTCCAAACTACGATGTTTACTTCCAATCCAATTGGCAAACATATCTCGCTTAAAAGAAAAGCAGCTTGAACGTTGCGGGTTTCCAAGAAACGGGGTATGAAAAAAGACGATAATATATGACCTAGAACACTAACCTAATATGGATATAAATGTTGTCGCCTGGAACAGTGCTCTACATGCAAGGATCTTTAAGAATCCTTCGCGCAAATCCTACGCCGCAACCCTCGCCTACAAGGGTATGAGTGCCAAGCTACATTGAATGTGCAGCCCCCAAACAGCCCTAGCTTGCTCGGCTGTTTGACTAGATACAGCTTCAGCCTTACCGATAATTTACTTCCAAGGTCGGGTGGGCCTACATCATATGCAATCAATCCTCTTTGCATCATGTATCGCAATCACACCCCGCCTGCGATGTTCGCCTCGTATAAGCTCCTATTATGATGGCCTGATGTAAGCAGCTAATGCAGGGTGCCTCACTCGTTGCAAGGCGCCGCGCCGTTCGGCGGTATTGATGGACTATGAGTAATCTTAGGTGCTCGGCGGCCTGTTTTCCTTCATGTTGTCTCTTTCCCTGTTCAGATTCTTACGTACTGTTTGCAATTCTGCAGCTTCTTCAGACACATACACTGCAAATCCTTAGGCTTCATCCTGACTATGGCGGACACAAAGCCGCACGAGGTCGTCATTTTGGGCGGCAATTTCGGCGGCGTTGGAGCAGCGCACTATTTGCTGAAATACACAATACCCAGTCTTCATCGGCTTGACAAGACCAAAGGCTTCCATATCACCCTCGTGGCGCCGAACAGCGACGTCTACTTCAAAGTAGCAAGCCCGCGAGCCCTGATCCAGCCCAAGCTTCTGGAGGAAAGCAAATTATGGCGACCGCTGTCCGAAGCCTTCAAACAATATCCAGCGGGCCAAATTGACTGTGTCCAAGCAATCGCCACCTCTTTGGATGCTGCAAAACGTAGCGTCAGCATCAAGGCGTCCGGAGCGCATGAGACTGAAGGTGAACGAATTATCCCTTACGACACTCTCATCATTGCCACCGGCACAACCTCCGCATCGCCAATCTGGACGTTGCAAAGCAAGCAATCTCTGACCTCTGAGTCTTTCAGATCGGTACAGGATGTCTTGCCGAAAGCCAAAACGGTGATCGTGGCTGGGGGAGGGGCAGTCGGGGTTGAGACGGCCGGCGAAATAGCTTCTGCCTACCCGTCAGCTGAAATCACTCTGTTCTCGGGTGGGAAGACTTTGCTCCAACGTGTGAAACCCGAAGTAGGAGCGCGGGCTCAGGAGTACCTCCAAACCAAACTGAACGTCAAAGTTGTCCATGGCGTCAAAGTTCTCAGCGCCACGCCAAGTAATGAAAGCCCGGGAACTACGGTCTCGCTCAGTGATGGAAAGTCGCTTACGGTAGACCTGTACATTGACGCCACCGGCGGCGTTCCCAACTCACAGTTCTTGCCCGCGGAGTGGCTTGATAGCACAAAGCGCATCATCACGCGGGACGCCTATTTCCGCGTCAAAGGCAACGACGCCAAGAACGCAGATGGTGTTTATGTCCTGGGTGACATAGTGGCTGGAAGCAATAACACGATATTCGAACTGGACGCTATGGTACCGACGGTATGTTCCTCGGTTGGTGTGGATATCGCAGCGCAGCTGAAGCCGGGGGAGTCAATGCCAAAGCCAGGTTTTCTCAGGTCTTTAACCGGCGGCAGCTCTTCTATACCTACCCAGAAGGAGTTCAAGCCGATGAAAGATTCCATTCTCGTTCCAATTGGGCCTGGGGGCGGTGTTGGTCTATTGATGGGGTGGCAAGCACCCAGTTGGCTCGTCAAAATGGCCAAGTCGAAATCGTTTCTGATCGAGTTATTCGATCCTATGATTAGCGGAAACAAGTGGAAGGCATGAGCAAGTTTAATTAATAGCAGAAGCGCGCATCGGTCGACGTAGTGGTACTTGAATTTGATGCGCCGATATCAATGTCTACGATCAGGCATATTCTGCAACGTTGAATAATTTTGAGACGACAAGAACTTCTTTACAACTTGTTTCACGTACCTTTGGGTCCGGTAGGAATAAGCATTCAACTTCTTTATTGCTCCGTGCTAGGATCTTGGATAGAAGTAATAACATAACTTCCATGCGAAAAAAGCGGTATGGGATAACTCCCGGTGACATGGCTGTACATGAGGATATCTTTCTGCATACCTTTACTCATAGATAGCACAGCTCAATCATGACCATATTGATTAACCACAATGCCACTGCCAATTCCTTTGCCTTCTAAACTTTCATTTACCGAACGGCTCTATAGAGCCCAATCATACACCCATTCGCACTCTGACATGTCAGCCTCATTTCGCCCTTCCACTCCATTTCATCTCTGCTTTCTAGTCTCTCAAACAGCATCGCCATGCTACGCAAGTATATAATCAGCTTCGACGAGACTCTTTTGTCGCCCTAGGCACGCCTGACCCCACCTCCAAAGCCCATAAACTCCCATTGACCTGGGCTGATCGTATTCCAACGGTCTGGTCGAAAGGTTTCGACATTAGCACCAAATGCACTAGGATCACGGTGCAGAGCATGATATCCAACTTCCACCTTTGTACCCTTAGATACGAATATGGGACCATCCTGGGCAGGGCCTCCACCAACGGGGAGAATGGTATCACGAAGTGCCATCCGACCCATGAGCGGAAACACGGGGTAGAGACGGAGCGCTGGAACGTTTGTAAGCCACTGCACAGTTCACATTCTAGGCAGAGAGTTAGCATCTACTCACATTCAAGGAGAACATTTGTAGCACGCGGCATTCTAACAGAGCGTCAAAACTGCAAAGAAAGGTTCCTTGAGTGAGGAACTCGGTGTAGATTTGATTCCACGATGACGGAGAACGAGCTAGCAGGAAAATTGTATTTCCTAGTAGAGCTGGCGTCGTTTCCTATGAGGCCATCATGCCTTGAAGTACCTGACTTCTGATGAATCCGAAATCGTCCGACTGAGACGGAGCCCATGAACTAGACGGCATTGCTGCATTGCATCCGTCTTTTGGCCTAAGTCAATGTTTCTATACATTTCCAGACGAATATGAAAGTTCAGAAACGAATGCGCAGCTCTGCATACACGTAGATGCCTCCCCTTAGGGAAAAGTATCCACAGGTGCCCAAGTATTATACCAAATCATGGTTAGCAACAGTGCATTATGGAAAGCGTTGACGAATTCGTCTGGCGTACAAAGAGCATCACGCTGAGAATCGTTTGCGGAGATTTCCAGCAGAAAATTTAAAGATGTAGTTAGAAGCTAGGAGGCTTATGATGAGCAGACCTGGTCAAGCAAAGGGAGGTTATTTTTCTACAGTATAGAACAACGGCTGTAGGTAGTCGTCTTTTGGCCGCTTAGCTGACAGCTCTACAATATTGTAAGATCTCAGAATATCGGTATGCATTGTTTTGATATATCAATTATATTAGAGCTACGCAGAGATGGTGGAGCTGGCAAGTTTTGCGAAAGAGCAGGGTAGATCTCGTAGTCTGCTGAATTCCCTTTACCTGCCAAGGAATCTGTGTTTTGAAACAGATACTCAGTCTGCCTCAGATTCATCATCGTCGTCCGAGTATTCTTCTTTTCTCTGCCTGTGTTTACTACCTTTAACATCTTCATCTTCACTTTCATAGTCATCCGCTCCCTCCTCTACGTGGCTAGCCTTTTTTGCACTCCTCTTCCCCTTTCCAGGCCGAGATGCTGGCATGGCCACGTGATCCTGGCGTCTCGAGCTGTATCCCTGATCCGGTCCTCCCCAGCCCCGTTTACGGACTGGCAGCGGAGTAAGCTGGCGGGCAAAATAATCATCGCGCTGTTGACTCGCGAGAGCGTTATCGGCATCGGGCCCGCGGACGGCGTTGAGATACTTCTCAAAATCCGCAGCGGTATCTGCGATCTTGGAAAAGTTTCGGTTCGTCAGCCGTATTGTCATTAGACTCTTCTTGCCCGAAGAAGCTACTTCATCAGGCTTCAATCCTTCTTTTCGAATGCGCTCGAGTCTATCGAACTGGCCCATAGCAATGGCAGTAGAGAAAGCGTTGCGGATTTGTCGGGCATTCCACTGTAACATTGGGAGTTAGTAATATCCTTATCAGATCTATTCTCCGGTCGGAGAATGTGGCTCCTGGGACTCTAGTCTCTGGAGGTCCACACTCTACTAGGGGCAGAAGATGGCTTCCCACTGTACATACGGTCGTCTCGTTTGCCTCATTCTTCTCGTAGTGGGACTGCGCAAAGTCCAGGAGAATATCCCGGTCAAACTTGATTTTAACCTCGGAATGGTCGTTGTCTTTAATAATACGATCGAGGAGATTGTTCCAGATCAGCTGCGTTGAGCCCAGGTCTATGGAGTCGTATCGAAGAGCTATATGGATGCGGGACTTGAAGGCTTCGTCAATGATTCCTACTATGTTCGTTGTAAGAAACAGTATACCGCTGTAGTACTCCAAGTGTCTTAGGAACACTAATTGTTCTAGTTAGCGTAAGCATTCCTTACCAGAGAGGAATACTCATTACCGGATACCATTGCATTTCTTTTCATACCGTCCCAGGTTCTCTTTGCCATGAAAACATCGGCCTCGTCGAGAAGTAGAACACACCCCCATTTTTGAGCTCTCTCAGTATGGACTCGAAGGTTTTCTTCGACCTCTGACGCCGACACGCCAATGTCGCCGCAGGTGATGGCATAAAGTGGGCGTCCCGTGTACGCAGCAATGGTTTCAGCCGTTGATGTTTTGCCAGTACCAGGTGGCCCATGGAGCAGGATGATCAGACCTCTGCCTTTTCCTTTGATCAAATCAATCTGAGCAGTTGATACGCCGTGGCCGGCTGCATTGGTTTTTTTCCTTAGATCATATGCTGATGCATGGTTATCCACTAGGGAGAGTAGCAACTGGCTATATCCCTCGTTAATAACAAGATCTTCCCAGCCGCGTCTTCGTGCATCGTCACTTTTATCGATTTCTTCCAGCTTATCAACGTCAAAATAATCTGAGTTTCTTGTTAGCATTGCATGATTCATGATTTTGGACATTGCTACGTACTCCACTCCCGATGTCGGAATTCGAAGGCCGGCACACACTGCGGCAAAAGCATCAGGTAGTCTTCTATGGCGTTTAGTTCTTCTGGCCTCTTGGGGTGGGCGAGATGGAAGTGTGTTGATAGGAACTTGTCCGAGCGCGCCTCATCAACGTCATGATCGCCGGCGTGGTAATCTCGGTCTTTTCTTGGGAAGCTCTCGGTGACCTCTCGTGTGCTGGGACGAACCCTCCCCAGAGTGTCAAAGTCTGAATCGAAGTATGGGAATGTTTGGGCGAAAGTCTTGAAGTCAACAAAGATGTCGCTCTCCAATTCCTTATTTGCCTTGCCAATCTTTGTGAAACCGAGCCCTGGGGCTGGCGGAGGCGGCGGAGGGCCAGGACCCCGGATTGGTCGTGGAACACGCATGTGCTCTCGGGACCTGGGAGGTTTTGCCGTCAATCCGTCGTATTTCTTATGACCGTGGCATCCTAATAGCTTCTTTCCACGGATCTCTAACCCCTTGCAGAGGTCTTCGGAGTTTTGTCGAAACCTGACCGGATAATAGTCTAATTCGGTGATCTTCTTCTCGCCTGTGAAATGCCGCACCCGATGGGTCATGCGCTTTGGGCCGATTTGCGTCCCATCCCAATGCATCCGGAAACAGTCAATGACAACATCAGTCCATGTTCCTATTCCAGCTGTCGGCGAGTTATCCGCCTCTTCCTCCTCAATTTGCGGTCGATAAATGTTTACGTATCTCTGCAATCTCATTCGGCCCCCCGTCACGGCGTAGACCTGATACAGTAAGTCTACATCATCTTCGCGGTTGATAATAAGGTCCCCTGGAGAGTATAGATGATATACTCCATCGAATGTGATCGTTTCCAGTGTGCCTTCTTGAATCCTCATCGATAAGCCGACTAAATGGCGCAAATCGGTTGAGATGTAGTCATATAGACATTGCAAGTGAGCGACACGGGTTTGCAGCTTTTCATAGGCTACGGCGAGGCCGACACCCCCATCGGTTTGGGCTCTTTCTGTCAACTTGTGCGACTTTTTCTCTACTTCATCCACACTTTCTTTTTCTTGAGATGATACATGAGTCTCGCTTTGCTCTCCCGAGGCCTCTGGGCCTTCTGGGTCATTCATGGATGGATCAAGCATTGTTGCATCATTTTCGAGGTCTGTCTGCTTTAACGAGGCTGTTGCCGGGGCCGATATTTTGCGAACATCTAGGTCCTTGACTTCAGATGTGAGCTCTTCTAATTTCGATTTGATTCCATCCACATTATGTATGAGTAACTAGCTCTCGGTAAGATTATAGACACAAGTAGGTTTGGAGAATAGTACTTACTTTGAAAGGTGGGATTATGCTAAGCGTTTTAACACTTTGATTAATGGAATAGATCATAAATACGTATAACATACACAGATGAGACTTACTAATGTGGTCGGTTGGATAATGTCAGACCAGAAATTAGCTCTAGGTCGTCAAGTAGAATGGAAGAATTGATTTTGATTCTCTGGGGTTTCCCGGTGTTCTGCGTATTGGTGTGAGCGTTCGTTAAGTCTCCATCAAAGTCTTTTCTGGAAGCCAGTTCTGACTCAGATGGTGTGTTCCGATAATAGGCTTGGATGACTGGGGCGCGAGACTGTGGATGGCCATTGATCGATCCTACGACACCAGGTGGTAACCCGCTCGACCCATCCACGCGCCAATCCTCCATCGATAGCCGCTGGACTGTGCAAGAGCGCAGCTTGTCGGATCTGATGGAAAGTCAATCAGTCAATGGTGGTGTAAACACTTAGTATTCAGTATCTTCGTACTTACATGTCAATCTGAGAAATGCGCTGGGCAGGCTGATTGGGAATAGGTTGACGGGGTGGATGATTGGGAGCCTGACCAGGAGAACGGAAAGTTGATATATCAGGGACGCCAGTGGGAGAAGGACTACGGGTGCTGACAGTGCTGGTGTTCACTGAGTCGGGAGGAGATGGAAACTCCTCTGCAGCGTCGATGAGTTCGGCTAATTCCTTGGATATGTCAACTTTTGTAGCCATTTTCAAAGCCCTCATCTTCTTCACAGCCTCCAAAATGGCATCTTTTGCCTCTTTCTCTGCCATGCGTATCTCAGCTGATTCTTCCATAATACTCTCAGCTTGATCGACGGGTGTTTGATCCCCCTCTTGAAGCTGCGAAGCGCCCGAAGAATTCGAGATTGGCTGATCCTCTGTCGTCTGAACAGCGACAGTCGAACCTTGCGCCTCAGCAGTGGCCATTTTTCTCAATAGTTACCTTTGCTGTACAGAATACTCACGGATGCTGAAGGTGCAGGAAGAAGGCAAAGTTTACCGTATCAATTCCAGCTGAAATCGTTCAAGTAGCAGAGGGGGTTAAGCGCTGTACGTCCAGCAAGGGATTTGGCCCCCAATGACCAGGATAGCGATCCTCCTCCACTACTGCTGCAGTTGGTGAGGCAATAGCCGCCAATTCCAGTAAGAATCCAAAGCTTGACTGCATCCAGACTGTGGAAGACCAATCATAAGTGTGGCGTTCTGTCATCCTGCAAAGAGTTATTGGGTGCCTAGCTCACGCGCGATTTTGGAATATGATCAACGTCCTCAGGTTCGCCTACGTGACCCCTCTCATACGTGTTCAGCATCTCTTACAGCGCTTGCTCCAACTCACCTGTTCAAAGTCCAGTTGAGTAGCTGGTACTAAACTATTTCGCTTTTTTGTAGGGATTTTAAGTCTCTCTCCGCAAATCCAGATATCTGAAGAAGAATAAGGCAATGATGCAGCCTCGTATCCGGCCGGATCAGGTCGCCAACGACGTGGACCACGAGGTGGCTGCATACATGGATGCTATCAATGGTGCTGGCCACGAGGCTCTGAGCTGGCAGCTACGGGGCGACGACCCTGAAGAACTGCAAGGTTCCAATGCATGTCAAAAGTGACTTTAAAGTAACTGACTATTTTGGAAGGAATCTCGACGCCCATTACACAGAATACTTCGAGGCACAGAATGGCTTCATGCAGACGGCGAATAAATGTCTTGAGAAACTGAAAATGCCGGCTATGGAATTAAGCCAACGTAGTGACTGGGCCGCTGCCCAGCTAAGAATGGAACAGGCTTGCACTGCGCTTGAAAAGGTTTCTGCTAAGGATGGCGAGCTCTCAGGGATCAGAGGGAAAATGAAGAAGGCTTTCCGCACTCTGTGCCGGAACGCAGGAAGTGGCAAGATATTCACCTCACTCGTCCCGACCGACATGGGCGGGGCCGTCGTCAGCGGCGGTCTAAATGTAGTATTCACAGCCCTCGAGCAGAAGGAGTTCCACAGAGAGGCGGTCTATAAAGCACTGGAAAGGCTACCGCGCATTCTGAACAACCATGTTGAGTATACCGAGTTGGCCAGTGAGGATGCTGAGATGCATCGCCGCACAGCTAAGCTGTATACCGAAGTGTTGCTCACATTGGAGCACATACTCCGCTGGTTTATGATGGATACTTTCGGTAAGTGGTATAATGAATTGTGGCCGCTTATCTGACTCATGTAGTTGCCGGGGCCAAACGCCTTCTCAACCCGACGAGCTTTTCGACCACGCTCAGTGATCGGCTAGCCGAAGTCAACTTGGCAGCGAAAGACCTCAAAGCTCGCGGAACTCATATCATGTGGAAACAGGTCAAGGATGTCTCCACCAACCAGAAGTGGATAGCGTATGAGAATGTAAAGATGAACCGTCAACTAGGAGACATAGATGAGCATATCCGGCTTGTCGCCGCTCGATCCAGCACGTACGAGAGCATAGAGGCTGCTGTGCGCGACAACCTACAACCCATTCTACAAGATGTCATGAAAAGTAAGTGGGTCGGCGAAATTCTAATCACAGCTCAACTGACAAACCTTTACCGATTTAGCATTATTGTTAAAGAACACGATGCCTCATGTTACGACCTTAGAATCGCCTGAGTTAACGGCCGACGCAGTCTTGCAAGAGCTAGAGTACGATCCAACACTGATCGACAAGGACATGCAGGCACTTCTCCAGATGGGATTACCGGCATCACGAAGTCGTTTGGATGCCAGCCGAGTACAGTCGATGCAAAGGAGCCCTCGAGTGAGAGCCTGGCTTGCTGTTGACGAGGACTCTCTCTTATTGATCAACGGCGGCGCAAACAACCCCCTCGACACCTCTCTATCATTTGCCAACGCGAGAATGCTAAGATCTCTACTTGAAGAGGCCCCCAAAGCCCGAGAGGCACTGAGGATAATTCCCTTGGTGCATTTCTGCAGCCAGCACCGCAACTACTACCGCGACGTGAACGCAAGCGCCGGCGGCCTCGCCATGTCCCTTCTATTGCAGCTGATCAGCCACTATCCCCATTTCTCCTCCGCGGACCTACAAGAGTGCTTATATCGCACCGAAAACGGCGGCGCTCAGAGTACATGCAGTGCCTTCGGTCTATTGGCTAAGAAGCTCCCGTCAAGTGCCGTTGTGTTCCTAATCGTGGATGGGGTCTCGTTCTTCACCACACCACCGAAGCGGGCAAATGAGATGCGTGAGGTAGTGAGCTGTCTGGTAGATCTCTACCGGCAGGAAATGAAAGCAACAATGAAGATTCTCCTGACAAGTCCCACACGATCTCGGGCTTTGGAGGGCTTGTTTGAGGATGACGAGATTCTGAACCTACCCACAACACCAGCACCGGTAGGCGGCCATTCTTTGCTACAGTGTTGAAGTCTCTGATCTTGAACATGATTGATGCTGGACGGTTGAGGTACATCTCTTGTTTGTTTTAAGTTGCAAAATGTCATCACTGAAATGGGAGTGGTACTCGTCGTAAGCTTCATCAGGTATCTTGATTGCCAGAAAACATGAATTATCTAGGCCTTCTTTTTGATCATCAAAATCAAAAACAGCCCATCCCTATCGAACGCCGGCCATGATGCATTACATACACGAGAAGGAACCAACGCCAGATCCACCACCCACTTCGACGCGCTACGCGGCAACCAGGCCTTATGCCTGCTGCTGCTTTCTTGCCAGCTCCCTCTCGACCTCATACTGGAAGTCGAAGTAGCCCTTATCGAAATGGTGAACGCGCACGTAACCGTCCTCTCCTCCACTGGCGTAGCTCTTGCCATTGGGGTCGGCAGCGACTGTGTTCAGGGGACCGAAGTGGCCACGTACACGGCCGACTTCGTCCTCGAAGATCTTGTGGTAGAAACGGGCCTCGAATTTACCTTGGCGCGCGGCGGTTGTGGTGACATCCATGGCAGCCTGACCACCACCCAGGATGACGTAGTCCTTCTTGGGAGTGATGCAGGCGCTGTTCAGGGGCGTATCGGACGGGTACGTCTTCAGAATCTGCAGGTCCCTAACTGCGATGAGACGTGCGGTCTTGTCCTTGGAGGCGGTGATGAAGTATGTCCGGTCGGGGGACCACTGGAGGTCGGTAACTTGCATATTAAGCTCGTGAACGGGGAGGTTGTCCTCCACCTCGCCAGTCTGTGAGGAACTCGGTGTCAGCCCTCATTCTCCCGACGTCATGCGTACTATATCAGCCTGATCTTACCTTGGCGTTGTACTTGCTGACGCTGCCATCCTCGTGTCCGGCGACGATGTACTTGCTGAGGTAGCTCCATCCGGCAACTGTGGCCTTGCTCTCGTCGCACACGATGGTCAGCTCCTTCTCGTCGCTCTGCTCGGCGTCGACGTCGGGGTTGATGTTCAGCACGACGATGGTGCCCAGGTGTCCCATGCGCTTCTCCGTCACACCCAGCAGCTGGCTACCGTCGGGGCTGAACTCGACGCGCTTGATGGCGGTAGGGAACTCCCATGTCTTGAGGAGGCGGCCGGTCTTGATCTCCCAGAGGCGGATGGTGTTGTCGGCGCTGCCGGAGGCGATGAAGGTGTTGGAAGGGTCGCAGTCGACGGTCCAGATGGCGCCGACGTGGCCCTTGTAGGTGCCCAGGCGCTCGCCGTTGTGTGCGAACCAGACGCAGATGACCTGGTCCTTGGAGACGGAGAAGAGCAAGTCGCCGTCGGGGTTGTACCTGGGATGCGGTCAGTACGGATGGTGGGGTCGGGGGTCGAGGGTCAAGGGCAGTCGCATACTTGATCTGGGTCAGGGCACGTTCCTGTGCAGGGCGTCAGCATTTTTCATCTTCACGACGGCGGGACATGGAGGTCGGCGGTGACTTACGTGCCCGGAAAGCAGGATGGGTCTCATGTTGGCGGGTTGGTTGTTTGGGGTGCGCTGGTGCTGCTCTGCGGTTCCGTCAGCCCAAAAGTTCGCGAGAGTTTTGCAAGTCGGCAGCGGCACTATTTTGGTGGACGAGGGGCAACGGACCTTTAGCCGACGATTTCCCGTGCATGAGTCTACTGTGTGTACTTCTACCTCAGAGCCATTCCCCGGCTCTTTTTATCAGTGCAGTCGATTGTAAATGGGCCCAAAATCTGCGCCAGGTTGCAGCCCAGCTCGTATAATCTGGTCCGTCTCCATGGATTTCTTGTTGTGACTCGGAGGCGCTGAGCCCTGAGGTTGACTCATACATCTCTCACGGGGATTTCTGGGTTTTGCCCCTCGTCCCGGTTGAGAGGACGCCTTGACCAAGACAGCAATCTCTGAATGGACAGGTCTCTTCAGGCTCAACTGTCTCCTGTGTCTCCTGTGTCTCCTGGATGCACTGAATGCAGCAAGCAGGCTACCTATGCAGCATAGCCAGCTGCCATCTCCCATCTATACGCGATCATGGGTGGGAATACGTAGGGTGTCTTGCTTCCCTATATTTTACCCGCAGTATTGGATAATACGTAACTGATTACTGCCCGCTCGACTTGGCTTGGTCCATGCCAAATGGGTTTGCGGATAACTGCTCTCCACAGCCTTACGCAACTGAACTCGGCCTGGGTATTCTGCAGACATGGGAATCAACGCAACAGTGACCGATATTGCTCCGTCGGCTGACTCCCCCCTTTCGAGGATTGTGTGTTGTGTCATACTGCTGTTCCTCATGTCTTGCTAGACTCCCTGTCTTTCTGGTCTCTATTTGCGATTCAACATCGTCAGGTCTCGTGCAGCAGCAGTCAATTGTTTGCGCGCGCTAGGTTCAATTCTCTAGTGACTGGGTCATCGACTGTACGCTACCCAAGTTAAGGGCACCGTCTCTGCCGCACTGGAAACAGGGCAAAAGGTGACCCAGGGATCGCTAACCAGTAGTCTCGGGAGGAGAAGAGAACGAATTGACGCACCAGAGTGAGTCAATCAATCGTTGCTCCGGCCATTCTTAGCTGCAACCCCAGCTCGCCGTCGAGGCGCGTTCGCGATAGGGGCGGAGGGACAGGACTGGATTCGCGAGTCAGAGTCATAGAACCTTGGTGGCAGAAATTTCCCAGAATGGCCCTCGCAGCCAGTGTTCGTCGAGGACTCATCCCATCCCGGACGGCCACTGCTACTGCTACTGCTACTGCTACTGCTGCATCTCCAAACCCAATCCTGCGAATGTCAGCGCAACGGCGATTGGTCTCGTCTGCAGGCTTGCGGCTCGTAGCACCGTCTGATTCCCTGAGCCTGAGGGCGTTCCGAGCCTATTCTTCGGGTCCGCCTCCGATCTGCAGGTCCAGCGCCTCGGGCAGTGAATCCCACGACCAGCTTCCTTCTTGGGCCCGAACTCTACACCACACCGCCCAGCCTAGAATCTCGCCATCGCAACCCCAATCATCCCGTGCGACATTGCCGCCCACCCACAGCCTCACTCTGCCCAGCTCAGCGCGGTCTTTTTCCAGTGCATCGAGCCAGAGCCAGAGCCAGAGCCTAAACCAGAGCCAAAGCCGAGCTCGGCCAGCATCAACCAAATTTTCTGCATCGGCACCCCGCCGTAATTTTTCGGCCAGCTACCCCGCCATGACTGCGCAGCGGCTGGATGGCAACGCCATCGCGAAGAAGATTCGCGAGCGGCTCGCCACCGAGATCGCTGAGAAGCAGAAGGCAAACCCCAGGTACAAGCCGAGCCTCAAGATCATCCAGGTCGGCGCCCGGCCCGACTCGACGACCTATGTTCGCATGAAGCTCAAGGCCGCTGCCGAGGCCAACATTGACTGCGAGAAGCTCGAGTTCCCCGAGGACACCACCGAGGCAGAGCTCCTCGCCAAGCTCGTGCAGTTGAACAATGACGAGTCCGTCAGCGGCATCCTCGTGCAGCTGCCCCTGCCCAAGCACATCAACGAGTACAATGTCACCTCGGCCGTGGCTGACGACAAGGATGTCGACGGCTTTGGCACCGTCAACATTGGCGAGCTGGCCAAGAAGGGCGGCCGCCCGCTCTTTGTGCCCTGCACCCCTAAGGGTGTCATGGTATTGCTCAAGGAAGCCGGCGTTGAGCTGAAGGGAAAGAATGCTGTTGTTTTGGGCCGAAGCGACATCGTGGGTAGCCCCGTCAGCTACTTGCTCAAGAACGCCGATGCCACCGTCACCGTGTGTCACTCGCGCACGCAGGGCTTGGAAGAGCACCTGAAGCGGGCAGACATCGTTGTTGCTGCCATTGGCAAGGCACAGTTCGTCAAGGGAGAGTGGCTGAAGCCCGGCGCCGTGGTCATCGACGTAGGTACGAACTACATCCCTGACTCGACCAAGCAGTCTGGCCAGCGCCTGGTTGGCGACGTTGATTTCGCGTCGGCTTCCGAGGTCGCTTCGGTCATCACACCTGTGCCTGGAGGTGTTGGTCCCATGACCGTCGCCATGCTGCTGCAAAACGTGGTTGACTCTGCCAACACCTACCTTGACCGCCAGAAGCAGAGACACATCGAGCCTCTGCCGCTCAAGCTGAAGAACCCTGTCCCCTCTGACATTGAAGTTTCGAGGTCACAAGCACCGAAGCAAATCACCAAGCTTGCTGAGGAAGTTGGAATCTCTCCCCATGAGCTTGAACCGTACGGAGCCTACAAGGCAAAGGTGGACCTCAGCCTGCTCCAGCGCCTGGAGCACCGCAAGAACGGCAAATATGTTGTGGTTACTGGCATCACGCCCACGCCTCTCGGCGAAGGCAAGTCGACAACAACAATGGGTCTCGCACAGGCCCTCGGAGCTCACCTGAACCGTATCACATTTGCCAACGTCCGACAGCCTAGTCAAGGCCCGACCTTTGGAATCAAGGGCGGTGCCGCTGGAGGCGGTTACAGTCAAGTCATTCCCATGGATGAGTTCAACTTGCACTTGACTGGCGATATCCACGCTATCACAGCGGCGAACAACCTCTTGGCCGCTGCTATTGAGACCCGTATCTTCCACGAGAACACCCAGAAGGACGGCCCTCTTTATAGACGTCTCGTGCCTGCAAAGAACGGCAAGAGGCAATTTGCTTCCGTCATGTTTAGACGCTTGAAGAAACTCGGTATCGACAAGACCAACCCCGATGATCTGACTGAGGAGGAGATCCGTCGGTTCGCCCGCCTGGACATTGATCCCGAGACTATTACCTGGAGGCGAGTTTTGGATGTCAACGACCGACACCTCCGAGGGATTACCGTCGGCACTGCCCCCACCGAAAAGGGGCAAACCAGAGAGACCGGTTTCGATATTTCCGTCGCCAGTGAGTGCATGGCTATCCTTGCCATGAGTACCGACCTGGCAGATATGCGAGAGCGCCTTGGACGCATGGTTGTGGCCACCTCGCGAGCTGGCGATCCTGTCACTTGCGACGACCTTGGTGCTGGCGGTGCTCTGACCGCGCTCATGAGAGATGCTATCAAGCCAAACCTGATGCAGACCCTTGAGGGAACACCAGTCTTCGTCCATGCTGGTCCTTTTGCAAACATCTCCATTGGCAACAGCTCCATCATTGCCGACAGACTGGCTCTCAAGCTCACTGGTACAGAGCCCGATGAGGATCACCACGCCAAGGCCGGCTTCACTGTCACCGAGGCAGGTTTCGACTTCACCATGGGTGGCGAGCGCTTCTTCAACATCAAGTGCCGCACATCCGGCCTTTCCCCTGATGTTGTTGTCATTGTCGCCACTGTGCGTGCACTGAAGGTCCACGGTGGCGGCCCACCTATTTCACCCGGCGCCGCACTCGACCCTGTTTACAAGCAAGAGAATGTCGAGTATGTGCGCAAGGGATGTGTCAACCTGGCCAAGCATATCCAGAACGCCAAGAGCTTTGGCATTCCGGTTGTCGTTGCTGTCAACAAGTTCGCCACCGACAGCGAGGCGGAAATCGCTGCCATCCGAGAGGAAGCTATCAAGGCTGGTGCTGAGGATGCTATCTTGGCCAACCACTGGGCTGAGGGAGGTGCTGGCGCTGTTGATCTGGCAAAGGGTGTCATTGCCGCTTCCGAGAAGCCGAAGGACTACAAGCTGACTTATGAGCTTGATGGATCCGTGCAAACTCGTATGGAGGCTATCTGCCAGAAGATGTACGGCGCTGCCGCCGTTGAGTTCTCCGAGTTGGCTCAGAAGAAGGTCAATACGTACACCAAGCAAGGCTACGGCAATCTTCCCATCTGTGTTGCTAAGACACAGTACTCCCTAAGCCACGATCCTGACCAGAAGGGTGCTCCCACTGGGTTCACCGTCCCCATCCGAGACGTTAGGATGGCGGCTGGAGCTGGATACCTGTAAGTTGACTCCGCCTTTGGCGATAGAAGACCAGTCATTCCTTGTATTTACTGACACGTATTCCAGGTATGCTCTCGCAGCTGATATTCAAACGATTCCCGGTCTGCCCACAGCCCCAGGTTATCTAAATGTAGATGTAGATACCGAGACCGGCAAGATAGACGGTCTGTTTTAGACACGGACATAAAGCTTAGACGAATCATTAGAATAAGACAGGCAGGCGTTTGTTCCAATGGCCCCTTTGTTACCAGAATAAGGGAGGATAGCACCGCTGCGGCCTCATTCTTAGAGGCCATCTCGTCAACCGGGACTACTACGCGGTCACCCTACAGGACAAGGCAAGGCGTTCAACAATGGCTGGGTCAATCGGATAGATCCCTTAGGATGGTGTTTCATAGGCCTTCTCAACGAAGTGTCGCCCGAGGTCCGTGTATTACCTTCAACGGCGAAACTCGGCACGCACCAATATGCGAAGCATGGGTACTCCATCTTCATGATACTGTCTTGCTGAGATCATCCTCGGAGCAGTAACTGGATGCATAAATAAATGAAAATAAAAATCTTCAACAAGACTACACGGTTCTTGAGAAATCATAACTCATAGTGAATACGCGTCATCGCCCTGCTATCGACCATCTCCCAGGTTTTTAACATAGCTAAGCAGGATTTTCCCACTTAAATCTCTCTTCGCCCCATGATAAAAATCTAGGTCTTGACCCGATCATGGACGGCTGCCACTCGTCTCCATCTTCTGCCCTAACGGACTCTTTTATGTCGTCAATGGCCGCTCCCTGCACGTACAAGATGGCGCACTGGGCGGCACCGGGCCCATCGTCCACCAGCTCTGGGTCCTCGAGGACGAAGCACTCGTACTCCTGCAGCAGGTCGTGGTCGCGCAGCCGCCTCCCCGGCAGCAATTGCCAGTCCCCCGTCTCATCGCCGAAGTCCCCACACTGATCAGTGTTGTGGCCTGCGCCGTCGCTGAGCAGTACGTCGTAGAGGAGCCCCATGGTGAGACTCCCCGGCGCTGGGAGCGCCACGCTGTGGTACTCCACCACGTCGTCCTCCGACGACTGGTACCCACGCACCACGGCCAGGTGCGTGATGGGGGGCCGGCCGGCGGTCGCGGTGCCCAACCGCCGCCAGCTCGCGTCCGGGCGCAGGTACGCGGCGCGGGAGCGAGCACTGCCGGCCCAGGGCAGACGCCGGAACGGAAGCGTGTGGTCCCCGTTGAGCGTGGGCCAGACCATCGTCTGGCGCTCCTCGGCTGTAAAGCAGTCGGTGGCCTTGAACAGGCTGCGGAACTTGGACTCCAGGAGCGGCTCGATCATGGGACGGCCAGGGGGCGACTGGAGGTCAACGAATGGGGGCCTGGCCAGTATGTCTTGGGTCACGCTGCGGAAACGCCGCGCCACTCGTTGTGATGTAATGAAGGTTTGAAGATCCGTGAGGTACAGATACTCAAGGATCAAGACTAGTGTCTCGGTTGGTAGGTCGTTTATTGATGCCATGTTCATTCTTACTGGAAGTATTGTTATAAGTGAAAGGAATGTGGTATAGCAAGCCTTCCACGCTAACGTTTGTCCAGTTCATCTATGCCCGGTGTTGACAGCTGCCTGCTCGTAGGTGTCTGCGCCTTAGTCAGATGCTCCAAGATCGACGTACATGCCAGCAATCTGAAGCTGTGAGGACTTGTTTGAGTCTACAAAGCTTGTTTTACTGCCGTATTACATTCACAAGAGCGAGTAGAAGTTTAGGCAAGGGAAACTGGTATAAGCCCCTCCAATTGCTGATGGACTTGGGAAGACCGTGACTCCAAGGCTTTCCCGAAAGACGCTAACTTAGCCGAGGCAACTCATGCCAAACTCTGCCGACCATTTCCCCAAAGTAATTGGCTAGTTGCAGTCTCCAAAACACCCGCGTAGGGAGAGTACCGAACTTGAGTCTATACTGAAGACATCATCAACCCAAGTGCCCGAGCAAAAACAACCGGATACACCAGTTCCAGAAGAGAAAAAAACAATGGCTATGTTGCTTGGTGATGCTCACAACATTTCTTTTATGGAAACTACAAGCTATTCTGTTCATGAATCTTTTGCAAGTATATCAACAAGTGTGTTCGGATCAGGATCCCTTCCGAGGTACTTCTTGATCAGTTCGAGCTCAGACCCTGTACTAGACCCCGGCTCGAGGATAGCGTGACGATAGCGCCTACCCTCAGCGCGAAGGCTCGCATTAATGATTTCCGACCAATCTTCGCATTTATCTGAAGTCAGCAGTGGCTGAAATTTGGCTTGGAATAAGTCCGTACTGAATGCATCGGAGCTGAGTAAATGGTTTTATTAGCGCCGCACGGCGATCTCGATATGTGAATTGTTCCTCATAACTTACAGCAGGTACGAATAATAACTCGCAGCATACCCGTTCAAGAAGCGAAGTCTTGTCGCTGACTGTATGACACCGTCCTCCAACTCAAGGTCTTCCGGGCCTTTGAGTGGGCTCTTCTCCCGTCGTATCTTGTCGAGCAACACTGATGGATTCGGTTCCGCTTCGCTTGGTTGCCAGTCTGTGTGAACAGCCATGTCGAAACTGGCAAACACCAGATCACTCAACTTGCCTAACGAGGCGTTGACATATCGCGTGGTGACTAAAGCGTCAATGAGTGCCTCCGGTATCTTAGCCGCCGTCTCATAGTGGCATGAGACGGCTCGGATGATGTTGCGGTCATAGAATAGGTGCTCGAGCATCTTACTTGGGAGTTCTACAAAGTCGCGAGCTGTATTCTGGTGAAACCGTGCGTACATGCTACGACAGGCCAACCAGTGCATTGAGTGGCCCATCTCGTGGAAGACCTGGACGACGTCTCTAAAATGGAGTAGACAAGGCCGGCTGGCTGTCGGGGGTGCGTAGTTGAGCATCAAGCAAGACACGGGGTAGTGTCTAGTACCATCTAACCGCAGAAATCCCTAGTATTGTTGTTAGCCCTAGCTGTTTCTGGTAGCTCAGCAATGGGGGTCATGATTTACTGGCTGCAATCCGTATTGTCCTACGTGACCGTATTTTCCCTCACGTGGATATGGATCGATGTAAACATATCCCATGAATTCTCCATCTTTATCTCCCTTGCTGCTATCCCAGACAGACATGACCATCACGTTCTCGTGCCAGGTGGTAATGCCCTCCGAAGCCGGATCCAATATATCCACACGTATTCCAAATAACAGGGAGAATATATCAAAAAGCTTAGCAAGCACGGCCTGGAAAGGGAAATATTCGGATACTTTCTCGGAGTCCAACTTCAACCCCTTAGCCATCATCATGTTCATGTAATATCTAGAATCCCAACGGAAGATGGTACTGGCGGACGAAGGACCGTCATCCTCATTGGTTGGTGATAGTTCCTTCAAGTGAACCTTCTTCAATTCTGATAGCTTCTCAACATCGCGCTTTCCAACCTCAAGCAAGGGATCTGAGATAGCAGCAAGGAAATCAGTTGCATCCTTCGTTGACATCATTCGATCGTTGCTTTTGGAGTCGGCGAAATTTCGATACCCCAGCAATTGCGCTGCTTCTCGTCTGAGTCGTAGGATTTCATCCAGCAACGGGCCGTTGGCATCAGCAACGCGACCCTCCCAAGCATCAAGGTACTTTCGACGTACAGCCATACTTTGTACGTGGCGCTCTACCGCAACCTTGTCAGGAGTCTTGAAAGTGACCCACAACTTGCCATCCTCGTTTTTGGTCTTGAATCGCTCCAGGATTGCAGGCGAAAGGCCATTCAGCTCGTCCGGTGACAGCCATAGACCGCCCGATTCGCCGTTGAGGTTAGCCGAATATTGCTTAACAAGAGCAACGAGCCGAATATTCGCTTCTTTCAGACGAGTTCGAGCCTCAGGATTGCCACGAAGACCCGACCCGTTTGCAAGAAACTCCTTCTTGAGTTTCTCTATATATACACGGGACTCAAGGGGAAGGTACTTGACGTCAGGCCTCTTTGAGACGGCATCGATGACGGCAAATACATCATCGCGTGAATGTCGCTCTATAGCATCTTGCGAAAACCTTATACCCGCTTCCTTGGAAGCATCACGGAGCTCTTTGGAAGTGGATGAACTTGAGAAGAATTGCAGAATCCGCAACTCCGTGAGCCGCTCGTTCTCCTCGGTAATAATCGGTTGAATAGCAGTGGCGAAGGTGGCCTCGGAGGGGGGGATCAGAGCTACTTGGTCCCAGACATTGGATGCAGCGGCAATGAGGCGCTTAGTCGCAGCGGAGAGGGACGCAGGGGTATAAGATAAGAAAGGAGGGGCTTGCACTGGTCTAGGTGGTTCCATCTTGAAGAGGCCCACGCCAAGCTGTGACGTTTGCGATTGTTCGAAATAGCCCACTGATTGGTATGTTAATGGTTTTGCCAAGGATGAGGCTCACACTTAATTCAGGACTTGCGGCCAAGCGGGAGAGTCGGGGGATGAGGTATTTCCTGCACATGGGATTGTCTTCCTTGCTTTTCATGCCCGCTTATTAAGATGCAGCGGGGTCTGGGTAATCTGTAGTTGATCTGATGATTGGCGGATCGACGCTTACTCTAGTCGGAATACCCCTCTTGGAGAGGTAAACAGCGTTCAGTGCGCCCCATACTTAACAGGGGATGGGAATAATTTACCATAAGCCTTTGCAGTGGTGAGGAGGCTAAAGCTGAGCAATGCCGTTGAACTGCTAATTAATCACCCCTGTAATTTAGTATCTTTATACTGTGTGCCGATGGTGTCGAACTAAGTTCTGTTGGCCCTGTGATTGTTGTATTTCAACGGGACGGTTAGGATCTCGTGCAAATACAATATCTTATACATTACATGAGCAAACCTTTTCTGAACTCCCTGTTTTTATTGAGCTATGCGAATACTTGATGCCAAATTGTTTTCCTCAACTTAATCTTTTCTTGCAGTCTTCGAGTTCACTGACGAACGCCCAGAGCGAGCACCCAGACCCGGCTTGTACTGCGGCAGACCTTTGATATAAGATATTGTGCTCATGGGCAACCTGGTAGCTGAAAGCTCTGTTGGCAATGGCTCGTGGTCGAACTTACCTTAGCTAGCCTTTATGGAAATGAGAGTAGAGATGAGCGACCATTATATGCCGGGCTATTCTTTCTCATTGAGAAGCATGGGCTAACCACTCGAAGAGTCGCTGTTCATTGGGCCGCCAGAGAGCCGCGGTCACTTCAGCCGTGCGATACACTGAAAACATTGTTGCCAAGACTAAGGTAGTGGCAGTGCATTTAAGCATCGTGCCGCCGTCCAAACCTGTGTCGCACTATCTGGCTGTGCCGCCCACACTAACAACGGACTACTTTGACCCCACCACCATGTCTAATATATTATCTACTCATCAGCATGAAGCAGCCATATCCCCGCTACACTCGGACCGATGTTCTCTGAAAAGGAAACAGAAAAAAGGCTCAAAGGCCAAATCCTACAGGCGACCAAAGATGGGGTCACCTACTTGATGGTGCTCAACTACCAGCGATCTCAGCCAGCAGTCCAAGCCCGTTCGAGGCTACATTCACTATGGTCGATGCCGCACAACAAGCGCTGTACGCTTGGTTTCATACTTCAGTGTCTGTATATTGTATATGTTGAACTGGAGTGGTGCTCCTAGGCCAAATTCCTTAAGTAACACAACCTTAACCAACGCAGTCCTCCTTATTAGTGTCGACGAATCGAATATACATTATTTCTATAGGTAAAATAAACGTATAAATTAATAATTACTAAAATAAAAAGTCGTAAAATAAAGGTAAAAAGTGCGATAATATATTAAAATTTATAAAAAAAAGGAAATTAAATAAATAAAACGCGAAAAATATAATTATATTTTATTAAATAATAATTTTATATGACGATTTATTAACCCGAGTTTAAAAAAAACAAGCTTACAGCTTTAAATTATTAATTAACATTAACCGTGATCTTTTATATTATATACAGCCTTATTATTACTACGGAAAGTGCTACAGGGGTGTATCTCGTCTGCCAACCATGAGGATCATATCTTTTTAATCGGCCTTTCTTGGCAGAAGTGGCCTTTCCTTTGGCGTGATTTCGCGCTCTGTGGGCTCAGGATCTGCTCTTGTCCAGCGGAATGCTGACGATGCACTTCTCGCGAGGTGTGAGAAGACTGGCGATTGCTTGTATTACGTTGGCCAGGGATCCCATCACCCGGATTGGGACAAAGGCGGTAAATCTCGTATGAATTTTTGCGAGAATAACGGCGGTTATGGTTACAATGAAGTACGTATTTGTGAATTGGGAAGGGGTATCTGCCTCTCGTCTATAAGTTATGATCAGCTAACTACTCTCAAACCTCAGTGTGACCAGAGCCCATAAAAGGACTTCGATTTTACTCAACCGAATAGTTTTATACTCAAAGACTCAAAGGGTTTCCCTTACGTGCCTTGCAAGTGCAAGTGCGAGAATCCAACAATTGAGGCTATCGCCAAGGAGATATTCAACGACGTGGCTGCGGCTCTGAGCAAGTTGGATAATCTCCTTTGCGCAGCCATTCTATCCTCGTACATGGCGATACTTGAGGGTGAAATCGATGCAATCGGGGGTGCTGATATAGAAGGGGCTCGCGCTGTCATTCAGGGTGCTAAGACGTTCGCAAAGAATGGCATGACTGCTGCGTCGTTCTTTAGCGACTGGATTGAACCTACTTGCGGAGTACCAGACTTTAATTTCGACCTTGCTAGCATGTTTACTACTCTAATCGCCGGACCGGATTCTATGGGGAAAAGTGTTGGGTGTAAGATCCCGAAGCTTTATCTGCCGCGCTCAAGCATCATCGAGCTTCCAGAATCAGGATGGCCCATGATTACTGCGGATGCTTTCCGTCCACTGGTCAAAGCAGACGAGGTCATCGCGCTATTGCGGCATCTGCCCTACATCCGAAGCTATGAGAAACCAGACGTTGTACCTGAAGCCCATTGTGTCGATTATACTAACCAGGGGATGCTTGAACAACTAAAAGGGCTAGAGGCGGACGATCTTTGGACCATAAAGATCGGGATGGAGGGTGTGTTTACATATGAGGACACCCCAGCGCAAGTCGTAGGATTGTGCTGTGGCCCGCACGATTACTCTTGCTTTCTGTTGGATACAAATCTGGGCATAATTTACTAGGTCGAATGCCCGGACGAGGTAAAACTCAACCTCTCGCGGGAAGCCATAACTGCCAGGGCGGAGGACTACGAACCACCGGAGGAAGAGGCCTGGCGATCTAACAATCCGGCTTGGGCGGTGGATGACTTTTATGAGCTGCTGAAGGATCTGTATCGCTCGCTGACCTTCATTCCCTCGAATTCCGACCACGTACTAGATTCGTTCGCAGGGTACCTTGAGGAGTTCGACAGCGCTTATCCCATGTCGCGGCGCATCTTCAGAGCTCATGGCTGGCCGGACCTGGATGCCTATAAGAAAGAGGAATGTTTGGAGGGTGTACAAAAGGCGCTCAGAAAGAACTATTCTGATTTCACGTTGCCCTGCTGGTCATATCACTCATACCATTAAGGGCTGTTTCAGATTCTTCGCGCGTCATCGTTTCGTCTTTGTGCAGAACCCAGATATGACAAAAGTCTTGGAGATATACCCGTTGTTCTAAAAATTTCTATTACGTATATGTATATATATATTTATCTATGCAGATTCGCTGGTTTGACAGCGGGGGAGGCTCGTGAGGTACCACGCAAAATAGCGAGATCTGACTTATCCCGTAAGTAAACTTCCTATAGTTAACAAGAATGACAATAACAGAACTACCTAGGCAAAGGCTTGATATCATAAGACGAATAATTCTGCAGCAGAAAACCCTCGGAGGTCATCCTCGCTGTCAAGCAACCAACCTTGCTCCTCCAACAATGAGATGACGATCCCTTTGACCTCCTCAGCACGGCCATAATCTCCAGTTCAGCACTCCTGCACGATGAATTTCATGATTTCCGGCTCCAACGCCAACCATGCTCTCCGTGAAAGCAGCGAGACGATCTCAGGCTCGGAAAGACCCACCCCGGTCACCCGGGAAATATGAAGTCATCGAATGAAAGACCATGCAGGCCCACTGGTACATATTCGGCTGCCTGGTCGGCTCCGGATGGCCGCCGCGCGGCGTGTGCGCGAGCCCAACCTCGCTGAACGTGTCGCGGCCAAAGTAATCGGCCTCGTAGTACCGGCCGCCGTGGTCGTGGCGGAGGTGGCCCGCGAATGGGGATCAGAATATGGATAGCGACAGCCACGGCGGCGCGGACAGCCAGCATAGGTCCTCGCTGAAGTCACCGCAGACAACGTGGTGTGAGTGAATGAACGTCAGAGCCAAGACGGCGAGGAGCGTGCACTGGTACACGAGCGGGGACATCTCCCTACAAACCGGCAAGCAGCAGTTTCGATTAGGGGTGGGGGATATAGCTCCGACTTGTGCTCCTGAATGAATTGCTTCAGCGGCGGGCCGGAAGGACGGGCCAGCACTGAAAAGGCCGTTCAGGGATCTCGGCGGATGACCCTAGGAGAGGGTCAATCGCATAGGTTACTATCGACATCATGAAGCTTGTTTTGCCCCGTGACGCGCGTAGATCCACTTGCGCAGTGAACTTTACGGGACCAGTCGGGGGCATGTCGTGTTGATCTGCTCGTAGATAAGGCATGTCTTCCAGCACAACATAGCATCGTAGGTGTTGCGCCACTGCGGGTCCAGCGAGTCATTCGCCCTGCAGCAGTAGCTCCGGGGACACTTGATGGCTAAGTCCTCGCCGAGGTACACGCACACGGGGCTCAGGTCGGCGACGAGCCCGGAGCCGCCTGGCCTCTCGCCGATGGGGTGTGGACACGGCTCCTCCGGTCCGGGGTGAGTGGGAGCTATGGCTTGTACGGTTCGCGCCATTGCACTGAACGAGCTCAATGCAGAGTGAGACCGAACTCTCGGCTCTCCGGTTGTTTCATTGACTGACACTAGCGTGACTTTGCGGCACGTGAGGGGGCAGACTGCGTCTTGTTTGAACAGTGCAAGAATGGAAAAGGGGTAGCAGGGACCAGGTTTCCCGATCGGAAGAGGTTGAATTGAATCAGTGATTGCTTGGCAGGGTTGGGTCTAAAGTCAATAGCAACGGGGCGGCTCGCTAGCTCTCACAGCTTACGGGGCGAGATCATTGCCTTGGTGTGTTGCACGAGGGTAGCGACCAAAGATAGCATGCCTCACGCCGGCTGTCTCGCTGTGTCTGCTTTTGACTTCCGAGTTCCAGAAGCATAAGGAGAACGCGTAGTCAAGATGAGCATGTCGAATGGGACGCCAAGTCACAGAGTCTCCAAGCAGCGTGGTCAGGTCTGCGACGACTAGCATCGACACATGGGAGTAGTCCGGCGCAGATGGGTAATTCACCTCGACGGCGAAATTATAACAATAACTATGAAGTTAGGGAGTGCGATCATTATGAAGGGCGATGCGTAATGTAATAAAGCCAAGGGGAGTATGCAGCTGTCCGTGGTACCTAAGTTACTAAGGTGGGTAGATGTATTACAATACTGTACCACAGATAGATTGTCCCTTGTCTATACAGCAACTGCGCCACAGCTGCTTCTCTTTTGCCAGCTGGCATAGCTATCTAGTCCATACCCGAGCGCATCATTAACTGCTCAATTAACCAGCCGGAGGCTAATTGATTTATGTTGTTCCTACGTTGTATGGAAACGGGCGAATGTTGCACCGATAAGCGCTCGCTGTTAAATGCACCGAACACGAACTAATATTAAGCCACATGGTTACGATAAAGGCGCCATTCCAGCTCAAACTAGTCTCGCTAACGGTTTTGATGAACGTCCGTTCGCAGCCGGTTTCAATGGAGATGATTTGCTGACTGTTCTGCTGCTCCGAATATACTCGGCGACTTCGACTTCGCCTTCGACCTCGAGCCTCTGAGTGCTAAATGGCACGCAATAACATGGATGGCTTCGACGACTTGGAAGAATAAATACCTCGACATGTGAACAATGTTGGTTCATTGACTTTCACCGCGGGCAGACGAGGCTGCGTGCGCTGACGCACCCAATCATGGAAAGAAATTCGCGGAGTAAGGCGAAGGGCTTTGATTTCGCATTGCAACCTGGCTTAAGCGCACGTATCATTGCAGTGTAACGGCCAAAAGAATTAGAGGAAGTATGTCCGCAGGGCAGGGGGCTTCCCCAGGGGGTTACCCCAGGGGGTTCTGGGCCTAAAGTTTCCTGGCTCCCAGCGCTAACCTTTTACAGTCTACAACCCGCCCTTCGCTGTGATTATTGCACCAATCGCCGAGACTGTTTTCGTATAGGAGTTGGATCCCAGCTAGATCGTTTTTGCGGGGAAGTTAGGTCCGACATTAGGCTTTAATATCAAGCTTGCGCCCAGCATTCCCGTCTCCGTTTCGACTCTGTTCACCTTTGTTTCCTCTCGACACTGATCAGGCACACCCAGCAATCGGGCTCGCTGTCAACATGAGTAACGCTATCGATTCAAAGTCGGCAGGCGGCGACCTTGCAGAGGTTGAGGCGCATTCCGCCCACCTCGACCACAGCGCCGACCTCGACGAGAAGGCGAAGCCCGCCACGTACAAGGCAGATGCCATTGAGGCAGAGACCGCGGAGCATGACATGACGGTGCTTGGAGCTTTGAAGCTCTACCCCATGGCTGCCTTCTGGGCTTTCATCATGTCCTCAACAATTGTAAGCGACTTGCCCTCTTGTATCATCTTCATCTGCTTGAAGGAGTCGCAGCTAAAACTGGTATTTAGATCATGGAGGCTTACTGTGTATTCCTCATGGGCGCTTTCGTTGCCATGGATCAGTTCAAGAACGAGTACGGCGTCATAGATAAAGATGGCAACAGGTCAATTGAGGCATCGTGGCAGTCTGCGCTCCAGATGGGCGGTCCTCTTGGTGCAATCATTGGCGTCTGCATCGCCGGGCCCATCACCAGCCGCATCGGATACCGCTGGGCCACCATTCTCGGCCTTATGTTATTGAACGCATTCATATTCGTCTTCTACTTTGCCAATTCGCTGGCCGTCATGTTTGTCGCCCAGCTTCTGGAGGGCGTGCCATGGGGCATCTTCATCGCAAACGCACCGGGATACTGTAGCGAGATCGTGCCGATCAAGTTGAGAGCTCCTGCTACACAGATGTTGCAGATGTTCTGGGCCATTGGCCAGATGGTCGTGGGCGGCGTATGCTACGTATACCAGGCCAAACTTGACCCCAGTTCGTACAGGTTTGTGCCCCTTTCCCCGTGACAAGCAAGCTATCTCTGACAAGACATGGTGAACAGGGTTCCTATTGCGCTCCAGTGGATGTTCGCCACTCCTCTGGCCATCCTCTTATACATAGCTCCTGAGTCGCCTTGGTGGCTGGTTCGAAAGGGTCGCCTCGAAGAGGCCGCAAAGGCGGTCAAACGCCTTGGTCGCGCGTCGGTGCTCACAAACATTGAAGAGTCCGTTGCCATGATGCGCCGAACCATTGAGCTCGAGAAGTCCGTCAAGGAGCCTAGCTACGTGGAGCTATTCCAAGGAACTGACCTGTACCGTACCCTCATTGTGTTTGGCGTATACGCAGCCCAGAACCTCACGGGTAACCTTATCGCCAACCAGGCCGTATACTTCTTCAGACGTGAGCTATTCCCTTCATCTGCCACATCTTTGTTGCCCGATGTTCTGTGGAGACTAACGTAAGAACAGAGGCTGGAATTGATTCACAACTTGCCTTCGCCCTTGGCCTCATCGTCTCCGCTCTGCAAACCGTTTTCGTCATGCTTTCCTGGATTCTCACAACATACCTCGGTCGACGAACCATCTACGTTTGGGGTTCGTTGATCAATGTCTGCTTCCTGCTCGCTCTGGGCGTTGCAGGCTCCGTCGGCAAGTCTACCGCGGCCTCTCTAGCGCAGGCGTCTTTGGGTCTTATCGTCTCCGTCCTTTTTACCCTGGGACCTGCTCCGGCTTCCTGGGTCATCATCGCAGAGACATCTGCCATCCGTCTTCGGCCTCTGACGACTGGCCTTGGACGCGGGGCCTACTACATCGTGAACATACCTTGCATCTTCCTCGCAACCTATATGCTCAACCCGACGGTAAGATTATTCCCTCCCATACCGAAAGTGCTACAGCGATGAAAACAAGATTCGCTAATAATCAAATCATAACAGGGCGTGGACCTTGGTGGCAAGTGCGGCTACGTTTGGGCCGCAACTGGTTTTGTCTGCTTCGTATTGGCATACTTCTTCTTGCCGGAGATGAAGGGTCGGTCCTTTCGCGAGATTGATATCATGTTCAAGCGCAAGATCCCGGCTCGCAAATGGAAGAAGACGGTCATCGACATCGAGGACGACGAGTAAATGGGCCAGTCGGTTTTAATGTGGCGAATTTCTTCCTCTTTTCTCATTATCAGTGAGCTTTTGTTCAAAGCTTGATATTAATCTCCAGTTGAGCGGAAGTTTACTGTAAGGCAAAAGAAGAACATTCGTAATATTGATATAGTGGGACAAATAAGGGGCCTAGGGCCATATTAGTTGCACTTCACATAAAGCACTCTTTATGAGACTTTTTCGAGCGTATTCCTCCTCGCACGTCGTGGAAGGTAGCGGGAAATAGCTTCTCATTGGTGTGATATTAGAAATTTGGTGTCACAAGGCCGGCTTGTTCTCTAATAGTAGGCAGTCGTGCAGTAACAGCCAATAAAGGGGTAATACGCAGTAAATCGACATAAGAACGAGGACAAAGGCAGCCGGTCTCCATCTTGGGTGGGGAACGGACGCAGCGCTGTGTGTTCCAATAAGAGGGCAGAAGCGAAAGAGAAAGCAGGACTAAGATACGGGAACCGGGCTCAAGGTGTAACAGGGATACATGACCGAGGGGCCGAGGGGAGCAGCACGTGCAGCCGTAATCCTAGTCATCGCGTGGCTGGCTTCCTATAACGTTTAGCCTCGCGTACATCAACTACAGGCCTTGGCAGGTGACCCCACAATCTTTTGGGGGTGGACCCTTGCAGCATCGTGTCATTCGGTATGCATGCCTCCATCCTCGGGTCCCAGAACCTGACTGTTTCGATGATTCTATGCCTGGTCGACAGCTTCCCCACTTCACGTCTCATGAAGCGAGGCAGCGAGCAGCTCAAACAACTGAACAAGTCGTATATTTCGGAGCTTGACAGCCAAGTTTGCTGTTCGCGGTGATGGCTGCTAGCCGCTCCGTAGTTGTGCCAAGTGCTGATGGCGGCATCAGTTTATCTTGGCCTTGTGACTGCTATTGGGATTGACGACTAGTGCGTTTTTATTGGCCCAGTAAAGCTTTGGAGTGCAGTATACTTACAACTTCTGTTTTACGGTCTGAGGGTTGCGGTAGCAGGTCCTCCAAAGGTGGCGTTGAAGGCCTGGCTCTCGCGGTAAAAACACTGTCTACTCTGAGAACGCTCCTAGCTCATAGAATCAAGTGGCTTGTCATTCTTCACAACGCTAAGTCAAAAGGCCGTGTCACAGAAGATGCCACATATTTACGTGCGCGTGTATGAGTATCACGGTGAAGGCTAATTTAGCCACGTTGAAGGCTGTGGTCGATAATTGTGTTGGAGGCCAGAAGACTGTCAAGCTTGTCAAAAATGCCATGTTCTCCTTCATTATTCTACCATATTACCACCCATAGCGCCAAAAAGAGCGGCGAGGAATTCAAGTCTTATATTTGACCACGTGCAGTATCTTTACAGACCCGTGTAAGGCCATCGCTCGTTTTTTGTCCGTGTAGAGCGATGCTTCTTTTGACTCGTGGAGTTTGTTGCATTCAACTCGTCGCCATGTCTTGTCCCATAATTCCTCTATACTAATTTCAATCGCACGCAGCTGTGCTCCATTCCTCCTGGTCCAGGCATTCAGTCTAAGCCGTTGTTTGCTTCGAAAGTATCTTGCAAAGGCCACTATGGGCAATATCCAGAGTATTTGACCTGCTGTCAGAGGTATTGAGATCCACGGATGGATTTCAAGAGACCAAGGTACTGCTACGGTCAGCTGCTTTGCGTTCCCCAGCTCGAGGCCGATGGGATATGACTGTGACTTCGATCCTCGAGGGAGAGCAATCGCTGGGTCAAATATTATATCCCTACTTTCGCGAAAGAACAATGGTGCCGGGGCGAACAGTCTACTTGAATCAACCTGCTCTGATCTCCAAGCAAAGAGTGTCTCTTCGAACGGTTTATCCTTATCCCAGGATCTAAAAATCTCCTCTTGCAAGTGCATAAATTCGTTCGTGCCCTGCCAATATCTTGTGTCAAGGTAAATGTTGAATATCCCAAGCATGCAATAAGCGCGATCTTCGATGCGTTGTGTATTTCGAAGCGCCAGCCAGCTCATTTTCTGCCCCGAGCTGGCAGCGCGGAAGGAGCCTGGGTAGTACAGAAACTCTTGGGAGATATTCGTCGCCTGGGCTATGTCCGTTATGAGGTCGATTCGTGACCCTATATAGTTCCAATTCCGGTCGAAGAACTCAGCTCTCGACGGCGCAAGGGCCTCCTGAAGTGTCTAACCACGGCGAAACCATCCACTTTCGCGAAACTGTTGACGTGATGCATCGGAGCCGTCCCACGACACGTCGAATAAGTAAACATAACACACAGCTGCCTTCTCATATCAGCGAAACATCGAGTTGATCGCAGTGCTCAGCTCGGTGGTGTCTGCCTTGTTGATGCAGACAGTGTCGATCCAGATGTGCCGTGGCGAGCTGCTCTCGCCAACCTTACCATCTCGGCGAACCTGTCTGCATGCACCTGCTATTTTGTGCATGGATGAAGCATTACCCTGGAGATCGACCTTGTCGCCATATTGCGCGTACCGAGGGACCGGATTCTTAGGCGCAACATCACAAAATTGAGTCTTCGCATGATATTCAAATTCTGTGAAAGTGATCTCCTCGCCAAACCAGCGATGTGAGAGGATTGCGTATTGGGGCAACCGATTTGGCAGTTCGTTTGTTGATGGGTGCCAAATTCTGCTTTCGGTATCCGGCAGACTGTCATCCAGGTATCCAGATTGGATCTCAAAGGTATGGGCGTTGAGGAGCCGCATTTTCGAGTACGCGATGACAAAATTAACAAGGAACGGAGAAACGCGTTTAAAAATCATGTGAAGGATTCATACGTGATAAGATCCAGCTGAACAAACCCCTCAAATTGCCACAGCCTTGCAGACGCCAAGAGGTACTTACGGTGATGAGGCGCAGCAGGGTTGCCATTATTATAATTGGTTGGCTATAACAATACCGTAGCCTTGTTTATCGTGGAATGATCCAAGCATCATTTCTATACCATCCATGAAGTCCACAGACGCTTAAGCTCTGCCAGACTCTCAGCCAGGTAGACCTGTCAAGCATCATTAATTCCAGTGAGCATGCGCAAAACCTCCTGTAGGGACACTTCCGCAACATGTGTGGTGTGATGTTCTCCTGGTCTCAGTGCCTTCTTACCTAAGTCAAGGTTCTAACTTGGTCTGGTCTGACCATAGCACTGTTTCGGGGATATTCTGCACTGGTTGGCATAGAGGCAAATCGCCATGGGTGGCTCTTTGAAATAAGTATTTCTAACTCGCACATAAATATGAACCAGCTGGATGAGTAGGCTTTGTCACGCCAGTTGTGGTGGGCGTTTGCGTGCGCCGACGTTACTCTGGGGTCTCCACTTTGCTGATCTTGAATCCTCCAGGCACCTTGGTCTGGAAAACACCAGTAGGATCATACTTTGCAGCCGCTGCCTTCATCCTGAGAATATTTGCTGCGCCGTAGGTTCCTAGAGGGTTCTGGGAGCCGTCACAGTAGTTCAGGTAGCGGAACTCAACGTCGCCCCCGACTGACTTGGCGAAGCCCTCCAGCTCGTCAACCGCGGCCTTGAAAATTGGGAATGCCATATCATAGAAGCCAGGTGTGCTCCCCTCGACTGCGGCAATGAGAAGGACCTGGTTTCCCTAGGGTCAGGCAGGCTCACCATATGCGCGGAGATCAGGAAAAGGAGCTTACCGAGTCGTCCGTGATGCGCTCTAGTCCAAACATATTACCGCCACACGCCGCTGAATGTTGGCCGAACGAGGTAGGCAGAGGCTGCAAGACCATTTGGATCACGCAACCAGGGGAGTATTCGCTGATGTCCGCAACCAGCTTGTCGTAAATCTCTGTTGTTTTTTCGATGATCCGTTTGTCCAGCTTGTAGGTCAAGCTGAACCAGATATCCCTGCCGAACGGCAAGTATTAGTCTAGTTTGAAAAGCACAGTAGATTCATCGAACTTACTCTCGGTTGGAAGGCAAGAGAAACCCGGCCACTTTCTTAGCCAGGCTAGTGTGCCTCATAGTATTGCTAATCGGGTTAGGAACACTCATAAACTTCTCCAGAGATTTAGACTCCTCCTTATCATCAAGCTGAGTCATGATCATGTTGACCATGGACACCATAGTCAGGTCAGGCGGCTGCGTAGGATCAAGAGCGATGCCATTCAGCAGAGCAATATCCCTCTGAGACATGGAGACCCACATGGCAAGAATGTGTGCATCCGGCTTCACATGGAGTTGCTGGGTAAAGTCGATAAATGCGTCGATAATCGCGTGAGTGGAGGAAGGCGGGAAGGTTACGATGCCATCATAGACGTCATGCGCCGGGAACGTTTTCATGTCAAAGCGAGTGACGATCCCGAAGTTGCTGGACCCTCCTTTGAGAACCCGAAAGAGATCAGGATTGACCGACTCATTTGCGGTCGTGATGGTGCCGTTGGCGAGCACTATCTCATAGTTCACCACTTGGTCTATAGGTCACAGCTTAGCATTTCATGGCCGCTGCAATGTACATCAGATGGAGTGTGTTACTCACCGCAAGCGAAGCCAACGCGACAAGTGTAGTACGTCTTCCCTCCACCTGTCAACAAGCCCCCAACACCGACCAAGCCTTCTCGACCTCCGGCCACCATTACGCCAACTACGCGAAGAGGTCAGTGTTTGCTCGCTATCCAGCTAGCTGACTCAAGTCTAACGAGGGGCGACCATGTAAAATTGCACTTACGATTCTCCAAGTAATTGTATACATTAGTCCACCTGCCGCCCGGCTGTATTGAAGCTAATTTGGTATCTGGGTTGTATTCAGTGGCATCCATCAGGCCTAGGTCAAGGGTGATTCCATCTTTGATGTTGTTGGAGCCGGGATAACATGTATGTCCTCCACTACACTTCAGTCAATATGGAACATCAACAAATACCAGTGAAATATCTTCATACCTGCGAATAGCAAATTGGCACCCGTCAGTCGCGACCAAGGCAGTCAATGCCTTGGACACCTCCTCTGTGTTTCGCGGCTGGACAATAGCCCACGGCCGCGCACGAGGTGTTAGAGACCAGTACGAGTCTATGCGCTCATAGAAGGCCGCAGTCTGCCTCGTTGGCGTGTATAGAGCATCTCTAAGACCTGCAGCCTCCAGGTTCTTGACGGCAGCTTGGAATACGTCTGACTCGGATTCGCGGTCATGCTTCAATGCAGACGAAAGTTTGACACGGTCAGCCACCTCCTTGGAAGCCGCAAATGCCATGATTTCTGTAGTTCGAATAATCTTGTGACTTTTTGTACACTGGAGAGTCTGGATGCAGCGGTAGATCGAGCGCGCAAAGATTTGTCGAAGAAGATATATACTGAAATTGGCGGATAATAACGCCGAAACTAACGCGCCGCTGAGTTCTGATCAAGAAGGAAGCGGGGTGACCCAATGAATTAAGAACTATACTGGGATGCTGAACCCCCGATTCTACCTTCAATTCAACCAGCATGTTGGGGCTACCATGACCAATTGTTAGTCAAGCATATCGTTTGGTGGAGTAGATAGATAGCATGGCTGCGTCGTTCTCGTACGACTACTTTATTCCGTCGAAACATGGGCAACAGAGCATCGAACTCTCCATTTTCTCAAGCTAGAGGCTGTTGACCCATGCGACCTTGTCAAACGTGGCACTGCATGTGATTCGTTTGAAATTGCACCCAAGACCAAGGATCGTTATCACCTGTGACTTGGACCCCTGGCCTTGCAGCAGTTGGTTGCTACATACTGTTCATACCACCCATCTCTCAAGAAAAGGCCCACAGAGGCAGAAGGGGATTCGGGAAAGTTCCCCGCGCGGATACGGAAAGCGAAACCTCGGGTTCATCTTAAAGAGCCCGCTTACATCTCGGGCCGATAATATTAGGCGCAGGGGTAGTTTTAAGAGGGGCATCAATTCGAGATGCGAAATCAATAAGCTGAATGTTAACAAAGCACGAGGGAGCTAGCAGGGGAGCCGAAGATATCATATCATGTGTCTCTCTCGGCGAGAGAAGTGACAGAATGGAAAGCCCGCCCCTCGCGCCCACCCTAGCCCAGTCAGCAAACCCGCGGCACAGAAACCCACCCAAGGATGCAGTCAGGCCACATCAAGCCGTCAGGGCCTGATCGGCAGAGTAAAGTCCAGAACTGAAGCCTCCAAGCTCAGAGGCACAACGATGAGAACGTGGAGCGGCCAAGGGCCTTGAAAATGTAGATTACGTTTCATCCACTTCCCAAAGCTACACGCTGACCCACAAGTCTGTCCTCTGAGTTTCCCGACCAACTTGATAGTGATATGATATCTGTCGCAAAGGGACAGTCAGACATACGCATGTCTTTAAGTGCTGCATATCCTCACCACTGGATCACCGCTGCCTGTCTCAAGCATCCTTTGAAGCAACATGTCTTTGATCAACGGCGTGCTTACTTTGCTCCCGCCACCCGAGGGCTACGACGTTGATTTCGATCATCCTCAGCGCCAACTCGGGCTGGCATTGCATCTAATCTATGGCTTCGGCTCGTTGCTCGCGGTTGGATTTCTGAGCCAACATCTCTATATTAAATGGTGGTTGCAGCGTCGCTGGATCGATCCAGCCACAGGTACTACCCCCTCCACAAGTGGCCTCTAAATGATCCAACCGGACCGAATCTAATCAAGTATTTCTCGGACAGTATGCCTCGTCACTACTTGGATAATAAGTATTACATGTCAGAGTCTGGTTGTGAGCTGGTTCCAGAATCTCATGTTGGGAGTCCACGCCTGGGAGATGCCCTTGAGCCGATTCATATTGTTTCTCAAGGTGAGTTACGGCAACAGTTCACTTGTTTCTAGAAAGATTCACTAAATATCTCGCCATATAAGTCGTTCACTATAGTCGCTGTGGTGTTCAACGCAGTCCATTTACTTAGCAAGCTTTCGATCCTGTTATCCTACCATCGACTGGCACCGCAGCTGGAGTGGAAATGGGCAGTTCGCACGGCCATATTTCTCGTCGTCGGCTACTGCACGTCGCTTTTCCTTGCACTACTCTTCGCTTGCAGTCCGATCCATAAAGCTTGGGATGTAAGAAGTCACACGTTCCGAATAACATACTGTGCGCAGAGAAGTTGATTTCGATGTTAGGTAACGATGACCGACGGCCATTGCAACGATCGGCAGGCCATATGGCTTTCGACTGCGGTTCTCGGCTTCGTATCCGACCTTATCTTACTTAGCCTACCATTTCCTCTGATATTAAAACTTCAGTTAGGAAAAGCGCAGAAGATTGGCATGCTGGCGATGTTCGCTGTTGGCTCCGCGTGAGTTACTTTCCTCGATACTTTGTGAATCACCTCTGACCAACTCTTTCGACAGCACGTTTGTCACCTCGATAATCAGGCTATACTACCTGTTGCAACCGACTTTTACATCGCCCGACCAGACATGGGACATGATGCCAACAATTCTTTGGGCATTGATCGAGCTTAATCTCCTTGTCATGTGCCCATCCATGTTCACTATGCGGAAATTCGCTACCGCGATTGCCCCATCCATCTTTGCCTCATCGGGCACGAACTCGTCCTCGACAGTCACCCCGAAGGTATTACGGACATTCGGTCAATCCATAGCCCCTAGAAGGAAGCATAACAAGTATGGGGAGCTGTTCGACGAAACTGCCGGCAGAGACTTTGATATGGCCACTCTTGGGTGTGGTAAGCCCATGTCGGTCAGCGCTGATGGGAACGGGAGAGGGAAGACATCGTCCCCAACCTCGAATCCTTCAGCCGCGATCAATCAAATGTGGGATGCTCGTGACCGGTATGAGGAGGAGTCGGAAGGTGGAATGATCCAGACGAAGACAGTGACTGTCCAGAATTTTGGAAGTGGTCAAGATGACAACCTCCAATATACTGTATAGTTGCAGGTGATATCAGCCCGGAGGGCCTTGTGCTATACTCCACGTAAAGTTTGTGCGACGTAAACGGTACTGAAATGCTTGTCATATCAAGTTGCTAGTAATGAGAGCTGGGTTGCAAATCACGGTTTCCACTGCAATTTCACGTATTCCCTCTTTAGCTATATGTGCAAGGAAGCTTAGCCTGTGAGCCGATGTGACACCTCACTCGACTCGACTGCCACAGACATTGTACAAGATCCTCTCTACTCAACCCGACCTTTATGTTGTACTCTGATGCTAATAACTGGTTTTGAGAATAATTCTACTATCGTATCATGCACAGTTGTATAGAGCAGCAGAAATGAAATAGTCAGCTCGAGTGCGAGCCGCTTAAACTCTTCCCGAGCCCCCAACTAAAAGGCACGAGAGGAGGGCTGACGCACGCGAGCCGACGTGCAGCCAACATCGTACGACTGCTTATGTCCGCCAATCTTTCATCGTCCTAACAAAAACCCGCATAGCACTTAGAGAACCCCGCCCCCGTCTCGCCTTCAAAATATTTTTTTTCCGCACCCAACTATATTCTTGCTATCATGTCCAAGCCGGTGTTTGTCCAAGCCGGTGTTTGTCCTCCTCCACGGTGCTTGGCATACGCCCAAGTGCTGGGACCGATTAATTGCTGAGCTTGACGGGTTAGGCTACAGGTCCGTGGCGCCTGCTCTCCCATCGTCCAACGCCGATCCGCTTCCGCCGGACTGGCTTGCAGATGTCGAGACCATCCGTGAGACTGTTTCTGCTTTGGTCAACGAACATGACACCGTCATCGTTACGCACAGCTTTAGCGGGATGACCGGTGGTACAGCCCTAAAGGGCCTCGATAAGCAAACTTGTGCCTCTCAAGGTTTGAAAGGCGGCGTTATACGACTTATCTATATTGCTGCCTTCCTCGTTCCCGAGGGTTTCCAGCACTCGCCGCAAGGTACGCGCGATAACATGATGTCGGAAATGAAAACGGATTTCAAGGTTCGTTTCAGTCGACTGTAATACTTGAATAGATAAACTAAGTTGAAGAAGACGGGAGTTGTTACCGTGCTACCTGAGGATGTTAAGGATATGTTTTATCAAGATCTTGACGAGGCAACTATCAAGGAGCTAGAGAAAGACCTTCGTCCGCATAGCCTAGGCTCTTATTGGGGCACTACTACCTATGCTGCTTGGCGTCACATTCCGACTACCTACATTATTGGTAATAAGGATAGACTTACAACCGTCGCAACTATCCACCACCTAATCTCGGCGGCGAAGTCGAGTGGAACGCATAAAATCGATAACGTGGTTGAGGTTGATGCCGGTCATTCCGTTTTCGTGAGCATGCCCCAATGGACTGCGAAAACGCTCATCGCCGAAGCCGTCCGACAAGCCTAATCTGTTGGATCGCGAGGATACGATTATCATTACAAAGTCTATAGAATTGAATAATTTTGAAGCAAAATTACCTGAGCATAGGCAGGACTTCGGCGCTAAACATGTCCATATGATTTCGATATACAGATGTATTTGGTGGATAGCCGGCTCATTGAATAGGGAACAGCATCGTTGTGCTGATACTCAATTCAACACCATGTTTACGTCAATAGACACGCCTGTCTCCAACAGGTACAGTAGGACAGCTAAAGCCCAGTTTCGGTCTATCCCTGAGGGGCCTTCGAATTTCAGGCCCGGAAACGTTCACGAGTTCCGTTGCATATTAGGGTCAAGGGCACTGGAGCTGATTTCTTGCATGCCAGTATAGCCGTGTCAAGCTGGTGCTTCAATAGGCTAGGGGAAAGGTCCGAGAAGGCATAACTATAGTATGGATTCACGTGCCGTGCGGTGTTACCATTGCCAATTCGAGATGATTAAGTCGCACGCCCTGAGTCGTATGGGAAGCCTACACGATGAATCCCTGAGCGGTGCACAACTCGGTCTAACCTAGCCAAGCATGCACGTGAATACGCGTCCTTCTTACAAGGTCGCTTCAACTATGTGGGCAGGACACTTACCACGGCTGAGATGCACTTCGTCCCTGCGCTGTGGTCAGGAATTTTTGAGATTACAGGCATAGCCAAAGAGCAAGGCGAGAGACAGATTAGCGATTCGAAAGACCGGTCTATCGCTTGCTGGAGTTGATATCTGTGGTCAGGACTTTGAACCAATTCTTGTAGTTTACAATCGTTAACTATCCAATCATAAGCTTTTCGTAGCGATATCATAGCTGGGATGTTATTTGTATTTAAATTTCACGGCGCAACATTGTGAGGCTGTCTAAGTAGATTTGCAGAAGGCAGTTTTAGCCAAGCATCTGTCGAGATCACGCCCGGCAACCTTGGATTACATAGCGAGAGACGCCGGCGGAAAGGAAGAACCTTTTCCGATTTAGTCAGAATCTCATTCATGACATCAAATAGAGTGGGGGGGAGGAGGAGGCTTTCATAGGCGGTGGCTGCATCTTTGCGTGAATGTTTTCAATAGGAAAGCATACATTTGTATCACAACCTCACAAATCAATATTTATTCTCCTGGACAGAGACTGTCTTGTGGTCGTGGAAATGAGGGCCACTACTCGTGCATATGTAACTATCGTTCTGACAATAAGTTACCCTAGCTTGCCAAGGCCGACTCTGGTCCTCAGAAGATCACTGAAGCACTCGTGAAGACTACTGCAACCCCTCCTCTCACCTCTCAAAGAAACGAACCGCAGCAATTTCGTAGATATGCTCTCAAATTTCGAGAGAACTCTCCGTGTTCCTGAACGATGAGTCCAACTCAAAAATCATCTTGAAGACCATCCGAGTCAATATCTGATCTGCCATGGTTATGTTAGCACGTGAGCCTCTCGCGAGATACATGGGGCAGGTGGGCATGGATTATGGTGCTGGCAGACGAGGGACTTACCGCTCAAGGCCGTCGTTAGGCTTGAAAAGATCTCCAGCCGCTTCTTGGATAGATGTACGCAGAAACTTGGGTTGCTGCGGAGACATCTCCACGGTGTTGATTTCACCCTTGCCAAAGTCACCAACCCAGAATACTCCACCATTGTGAACCCACGTTTTGTACTGTTCGAGATTCAGGGTTCGTGGGTAGTTTCTGTAGTTTCTGTTCGAGTTCAGGAGCGCCGGCTGCTCTGACCATGTGCTGTGGCAATCTTGCGTGTATTTGACACCCATCGATTCGACCTGTCGGGTTGTCAGATCGAAGTGGTCCTCGATCTTCATGATGAGTCCCTTCCACATCATTGGTTTCTCAATTACAACGGCTCTGCCCTTGTACACGATAGCTACGACGATAGGCATGGTGATGGTAGCGAGGCTAACGCGAGTGTTTGGGTCGAAAGGGGGGTGTGGTATCCGATGTGCCAAAACAGGCGGCAGACCAAATGCGAGAAAGTCGTGCAAAACGAGAATGATCAAAAGGAAGAAGACTGCAGTTGCGCGCTTTTAGCAATGCCGCGTTGGGTGGTGTGACGTGATGACAAGAAAAACGCGAACTCGTAATATTGCGAATGCGTCCTTTCCAAATGAATGCAGGTGAAAGAAAAGGAAGAAGACAAACTACATTCAGGTTCAGGCACTCGTGCTTTTATAATTTATCTTGATAGGGATTCTGCCGAATCGGTGGAAGCTGGTGAATGGATTTATGCGTAGCCTGAACCGCCAGTACTAGTAGTTGCTGCTTTAGATTCACCTACGCTCTATTACTATTCACCACTGGTGAAAGTGTGCAGGTCATTGATAGCACCACAGAACCCGGTGAATTTACCTCAGCCAGGCCTGGAAAGCCAACATTCACATTCGCCATTGCTGCCGACCTAACGCAATCTGATGTATGCAACACGATACAGCTAATGTCCATTCACTCCACTGGGCTCCAAGGATTTCTTTTGCACTTAGGCAAAGCTTCAGGCAAGTTACATAGTGTTCCAACGACAACGAATTAAGAAGGAGAGAATAAATACAAAGGAGGCGGCAATGTATCATCAATCACCAAGAACGATAAACGCTGTGGAAGTCATAAGTCACCAAATTGCCGAGTTCCCCTGACCAAATATTTATACTAATTATAAATCGTCTTCAGTGCCTATTCGCCGTATCAGGTCATTATCTGCGCCCGACCGCGTCTTTGAATGGGGATTGCCCCGGTGAGGAAACGCAGTGGTCGATACACTGCGGCCTCGCAGCTATGGCTACCCAGACTAGATACGCAAAGGCAATCAGGGCTGCCATATTGACGGTGAGATCATTACTCAGATGTGAGGCTAAAAGATTTCGGCATTCTACAAACGACGTGCTTATAAGAGGGCCTATAGGGTCAGATCGGCTTGTATTGTTTGAACAGGAAGAGAATATCAAAACTGCTAAGAAGTTGTTTGCCAAAACGTACATGAAAACGAGCTAGGTACACAGTGCTCTAATACTATCGTGTTTGTTGGAAAACAATTCACAGTCCTCAAAGGTTTCTCACTAGTCAACAAGTTGCACAATTTTGCCTCTGATCTAGCAATCACAGTACGCGGTGTGAGTCGAGCGGCTAGCTTTGATAATGTCTGTTTAGAGCAAATACGTACGCCAGGTGGGATATCAATGATGACAACGAAAGGCTGTCCTGACTTTGACTGTCCACGGGGAAATGGGCAGTCAGTGTGTCTCCAGAATCGTACCAAACGTTTCAATGATTCTGGTTCAACACATGATACTACACTATGGTCATCAATTGATTGGCCGCGCGTACATTGCTTGGCAAGACTAACTTGAGGGGTACTCTAAGCCTAGGGCGCTGCTTTGATGATAGTTTAGGGATAGTTTACACAATCTTACGTTAAAGAAGCGAACAGCTTCCATGATAACCTCCAGGTAAGTTTACGATACATCGCATTCAACATCGATCATAGTAATGATTTCGTTTCATGGATGCCCAGACACATGGATACGGGCTTGCATCGATGAATCCTTACAGAAACCCACAATGTAAGCATAGACATAGTTGCCAATGAGACAGATTGAAGCATGGCGAAATCAAGGGTATATAAACGACGGTGAAGTGCAAAAACTTTATTTCCATCCTAGCCGGGAAAAGGAGACCAAATGACAACCCATCGTCGGCTCATGTCAACAGCGCTCTCCTCAACACACCTTGCCTGCCCATCTGCGTATCGCCAGCCCGCAAACTACGGAGCTGAACGCAGACCAGTGACCCTAACCCACCCAAAAGAACGAAAGATGAGTATGGAAAAAAAAACCTCAAAGCCAACCCCTATCCATATTTAGAATTCCAAGCAAACCCAGTATACTATAGACAAATCTGGGCGGTTCCGGAACCATCCAACGAGACTGCATTGCATCTGCGAATCCGCCTGCCCTCTCACCCTCGGCAGCCAACGTCGTGCCGCAAAAGCCACAAAGATAAACATGTGTGTAACCATTGGAGCATCTACCATAAAGCAGAGAAAATTTTGTCCAAGCACAACTATACTTCTAGTATGCAGACCGGTTGGGAACGACTGCAGACTAGGACTAGTGAGAGAAATGGCCAGAAAAGGCAGGTATCAGGCGAAAGAAAACCACCAACGCCGAGAACACCTCTGAACGCCTTCTTCGCAGTCCCGCACGGAAGAAGTCATAGCATGCCGCGCCAGCTTGCTGGAGGGAATGCCAGGATTACGAGTGATAATGTGCGCGTGCCCCCTTCATAGCTTGTGAAAAGCCGAATGTGATGATGTGCGCAGAGTAGGGAGTCAAATGTGGGGCGCAACCTTTATGTGGTTTTCGCAACGGACCACAGCAGAAATCTACTTCCTGAGAACAGCGTCGTAGATGCTGGTGAGGCCGGTGATGGCAGTGCCAACCAAAATGCCCTTGTAACCACCATAGACGGCGCTGCTGATACGAGCGATGGATTCCTCATCGATCCAGCCCCCAAAGGTGACCTTTTGTCCGTAGACAACGAACGAGATAAGCGCTTTGACAATGCTGAAGGTGAGGGGATCCACGACGTATTCAGGCGACTGCTGGGAGGCACGAGTGCGGCGGCCAGACTGGTGGGCAACGGAGAGGTTGAAGAAGTATCCAACGGCAGTAGGCAGAAGCGTGCTGGTGAAGAGCCAGAGAAGAGTGGGCGACCAGAAAGACGAGGTGAGCAGCAGGAACAGGTCGGGGACCAGGACGGGGTAGTCGTTGGTGCCGAGGAAGCTGATGGCCGGGATGGTGAAGGCGTAGCGGTCGGGGAGGACCTCGGGGCGCAGGAACCACAGCTCGAAAGCCGAGATGACGAAGAGGATGGATGTGACGGTGGACAGGCTTTCCCTCGTCGCGTGGGTGGCCTCGGTGATGCCAGACTCCTGGTAGATAGACGCGACGCGAGTCTTCACGACCTGGGTGCCGCGGTCGACGGCATTCGCGACATCGGCAGGAGTGGCCGGCAGAGGGATGCGGCTGGCGAGGGAGAGCGCGCGGCCAGGGGTCTGGACGAGGGCGGTCGAGGTGCCGGCAGTAGCAGCAGGCTCATCTTCCGATCTGAGGGCGCGCAGTCAGTATTGCGAGAGACCTGGGCGATTTGCGACGGCGCTAGTCGCCGCGACGGAGGGGGTGGTGCACTTACTCGGGGGCAGGGGCGGGAGCAACATCCTCGATGGCCTTGATGACGCGACGCTTCGTCACCTTGAGCTTCTCGACGGGTGCGTCGGCGTAAGAGGACGAGTCCCTCTTGACTGGGGAGCCAATGGTCCTGGCGCGACTCGAGTAGTAGGGCGCGAGCTTGGGATCGGACGCGAACTGAGTTGAGTTCTCTCCGAGATACTCGTCCAGCGCGAGCTCCAGCTCAGGCTTCTTGAATGCTTCATAGCTGCGGTCGCTTGCGCGTTAGTCCTTGTGGTCTGCATTCATTTGCATGTCTTGCTGCCGCCGGGGCGCGCGCGGTGGTCCCACGCCGCCCGCATTCCAGCTGCGGCATGACGATGGCGAAGCTCTGCCAGAAGCACCCGGACGGCCGTAGCGGCGCAACGCGACAACACGCAATCCGGACGCCGACCGGAACCGACAGACAGAAACATGATGTTTTTGTGCAAGTAAACACCGGGTTGCGCAACTTACTTCTTCAGGCCAACGTGAGAGGCGAGCTCGGCCAGGTCGCCCTTGCGCTGCCGTTGCAGCCAGCTGTTGACGCCAGACATGGTGGTGACGTGCACGGTAAGTGATGAGTATGCTATGCGAAACGGGTATCAATGTGGTCGCGGGAAGAAGGCGACCAAGATGCAATGGTTCTCAACGAGGTTGTCGCCAAGTGGTCCGTGATGAGCTTGAAGCGGGACGTGTTATCAGTGATATGTGTGTTCTAATCAAAGGGCGGAGGGGCTTGCTAGAGGGCGTGGTTGTGCGTTGTTTATGTTTGTGACCGTGTTGTTTTGGTCGGAGAGACCAGACTTGACCAGGGGGGCGTCTGGGGGGGGTCTGGTGGGCATGGGACGGGACGGGCTGACTGACTGACAGACGAGACGGCCTTGGATGCGAAAAGCTGGGGCCGCTGCTTGGATTCGTTCTGACAGCCGGGGTGGAGCTTCTGCTGGCTTGAAAATCGGTGGCTGGGGAACAAAGCTTCAGCGGGAAGAGAGGAACCCTGCCCCCAACCTTGGACGTGAACAGGGGTGTCTCGTCTGCGAGCGTCTGTATGGTAGCCGTCTTGTTATTGTCGAGTCCCCTCTTGGTCTTGGTCTTGGTCTTGGTCTGACTAGGGACCGAGTGGCATCGCCATTGGCACGCCGTCTCTGGCTCTAATGCAGTAGCGGGACCTCCTCCTCGCCGCTGGTGACAACCCAACACACTGGAGTTTCATTGCTTACCTACGTCCATGGCAACTCGTACTTTGCGGACTGGCTCGATTGGGGTCTTGGAATCACGGTGGCCGGGAGATTACTCCTGCTCTTTTCTCGTCATATCAGTTGATGATAAGCTGTGCCTGCATAACGAGTTCGCCGCTGTCGCATTACGATATTTGCAGATACTAGACAAAGAATCATGTAGGCCTCGTAGCGCGTATTGCAAGCTGTCTTGATGGCTACCTGTACAGGCGTGCCGTGCAGAACGAATATATACGTGTATCCAATGTGATGCGAGAAGACATAAAACGCCGTGAGCTCCAGATGCATGCTTTTCAAGGTGAGCGCCCTTTCCTCATCTCATATCCTGGCTCCTGAGTGGCGCGGAGCATCACTCGACCCAGTCCACGAACCTCTCTTGACCTCGTGGGACTAGCCTTATAGGGATGAACTTGTTGCCATGTAATTTCAAAGTGATGATGCTCGTCGCGCTCTTTAGCGTCCGCCGCGCCTTGTCCTGCGCTTTCTGGTAGATCTCCCGCCTCTCGTCGCGCCCCATCTTCTCGACCTCGGCGTCGCTCGCCCACTCGTCCACCGCGAGCTCGATGCTGAACTTCTGGAAGATGACGCTCAGCGCCGCGATCATCTCGACCTGCGCGATGCGCCGCCCCAGACACGACCGCGGGCCGTCTGAGAAGGGGAGGTAGGATCCGCGAACTGGTCGGAAGAGCTGTGCGCTAGTGTCCGGCCCGGCAAACCCACCGTAGTCCTCGCTGTCCGCGTCTTCGTCCGTGCTGCTGTCGCTGGAGGACGTCTTGCTGAACCACCGCTCGGGCACAAAATCTGCCAGATCGCTTTCCGAGTCCGTGATTTTGCTCCGTTCTGTGGGCCAGTAGCGAGGGTTGTGTTGGGCTGCGACCACATTGACACCAACTTTCGTGCCACGCGGCACGATGCGCTTTTGTCCGTCGATCATTAGAACTTGATCTCGGTTGGCCAAGACCTTTTTGGGAACATCCACCGCTGGCGGCATCGTCCGTAATGTCTCATTCATGCACGCCCCAATATAAGACGCCAAGAGTGGGTTGACGCTCTGCTCGTAGTCCCAGGTACTGGGGTCAGTCTGTCCGAATATTCGGTCCACGTCCTGTTGGATCGAACGCTGAGATGCTGCATTGATGGCCATCTGTAGCAGCGTGAAGAGGAACGTTCCGGCCGTTGTTTCATGACCGGCCACGATCATGATGAAGGCATTACCAATGATCTCAGAGTCCATGAGCTTGGTGAGCTTGGAATCCCTCTTCGCAGCTGCCGAGTCTTTCGGCGCACGATCTCCGTAGCTTGACCGAACAAGCATGCCCATGATGTCCATGCCCGGGTCCGGCTTACCCTGCTCGACATCCTCAATCTTGTCCTGTAGAAACTGGTCCATGTACTGGATCAGATTATTTTCCGACTTAATAGCCCTCCTGGTGCTCTTGAAGGGAAGCATGCCTGTGTGATGTCAGCCTGGAAATGCCCCGCGATGAAATATCCTACGTACGCAGCAGCCATCTGGGTAAAATGAGCAACAGCAGAATGTGATGCAGAGTGTAGTGCAGCGAGTCTTTGAAGTTCATGCTGTGTCCTTTAGGGGGCTGGAGTGACGAATACTTGGCCAACTTCGGATCCATCTCGGCTGGGACGGTCTGGCCTGGCCAGAGCAGTTTCAGTCCAAACCCGACATAGCCGATAATGTGAAGCATCAGGGCCATGATATCGCCCTCGGCGGTCTCGATTGTTCTGTTTCCCTTGCCGTCCGGTCCAAGCCATTGCTCAATTAAGCCATAGGTCTGGTTGATGCTCTCCTTGAAAACAAGTGCTGTGTTCTTCTCGTTAAACGAGGTCGAGGTAACCTTTCTATGGCTTCGCCACATGCTCCCTTCCGTAGTCAGAACATTCTCTCCATACAGAGCCAGGATCCTGTACGATTCGGTCGGTTTCTGGAAGACTTCGCGTTTCGACGTGATCTGGTGAATCGCTTCGGCATTGGCGGTATACAAACGAATGGAACCGGGGGACACGACAAGGAAAGTGTCCCCGAGCCTCTCGAACGGCTCAAAAAGGAGGTTGAAATTCCAATCGGGATTCAAAAGCCTGTACAGAAACAATTAGTACATTCCAAGCTGGCCGACGAGGCGGTGGTGGCTCCGTACTCGATAGTATCTGCCCAATACTTTCGCGGGAGCAATTTCCACATGGGCAGCCAGAAGGCACGGAGCACGAGTGCCAATTGGTTGATCGGGCTCACAGCTAGCAATCACGGTGTCAGCCATGTCGCAATAGTCCCCTCCAATCCTATACTGCGCAACGAGGCTGCACTCACGGGAGAGATAGTACGGCAGACCAGACTGCTTCGCCTTGGCGATGTTCCTCGAATAGCCTGCCACCACATTGTATACGCAGTAGGCGGCCGCGGCAGCGGCGAGCAGCAGGACGGAGGACAACATGTTGTATGCTCTATTGGGAGAATAGGAATTGGGTTTGGATGCGTCGAGCGTGCGACGATACTGTCCAACACGTTTTCGCCCTGAGGCTCCGTGTTTCAAACTGCGTGTTGCGCGCGCGTGGAAGCGAAGATCCTCCTGGCTGATCCTAACCTACCGCACAAAAGTGAGCTGCGAACAGAGACGAAGGGTCGAGCTCGTGAGAGTTCCAAGTGACGCCTGCGCCGACAGATAAGAAAACCCATCTTAGGCCAGAACCTAGCCAGCGTGGCCGCCAGTACATTTTTCTTGTCTCCAGAGGTTTGACTAGGTTGCATCATCAGCATGTCCGGAGACGTTGGCTCCCGTGCGCTAACAAGGGAGCTACCGATGTCCGTCACTGGAGCACAGGGCTCTTAGCAGGGCGCTAGGATCAAAGCGGCCCCCAAACCGCAACATTGCTCCAATGACGGCCCGTTGATTGAACTTGATTGAGAGGATTCTGCACCACTTCTCTTACACAATCGGCCGCCCAGAGCGATTTGCTTTGCATCTTGTGTCAGCATCAGCAGCGATACCGCCAGTTGGCTGTTGCAAATAGACAATACTTACTATTTAGGCAAGCGAGAGCGTGCCCACGGAACGTTACGTGTTCCTACTACTGCGCTCGACGCCCGGATAGCCCGACTTCCATCGGCCGACCCCAGTGCTCAAGTCCACAATGAACTGTAGCGCGATCTCACCCGGAAAGCAAGGACCCGAAGCCACTAGGCTGCTTCTACTGAATTCCGCCGGCCTATTCTCCATAGGCGCTGCTCAGCCGTGTGACTCGTCTCGAGAATGGCTTCAAAGGCGTTGGAGTTCAGAGATGATTGCTTAGAAGTAACGTTAGCGGTGACCGATTACGCTTGGGCCGGGTGAAGTGCACTTTAACGTTTACTATACTACTACGCCTATTAATTATAGCTGACTATATCGGCAATGTTGCATACCTGCTATATTTGAGAGTTGCCGCCGTATAATCAAGCAAATTAGACACGCGACCTTTCGCATCTGCACGGCATTGTGATACGACGGATCAGGCCTTGAATACCTGTGCGACTTGATAGGCTCAAAGCCGATCAAGAGCTCGCAAGAGCGAACAGCCGCACATACCTCCGTAAGTTAATCATATACGAGCAGGAACGCAGCATGTGAATTGATGCAGACATTTGTACTGATGTACTACTCCAGTGATGGGATTCCTAGCAGGCAATTGACCAGACCTAGCTTGACTGCCGAATCTATTACGAGCTGAATGTTGAATGAGCATGGAAGAAAGCTTGTCATGATGATTTGCGACGTACAGCTGTGACGTTTTGAGTGGTACGCCGTAATATGCTTATCCGCGGCGCCGAATGCCTTTCGGTGGCCGGGTGACCATCAGTGGGGCCTCGGAGTTCTGTGGACCACGCGGCCAGGGTCAGCATCGTTGGGATTTTACTTTGACGGCGACGGATCCTCAAATTCGGACCACCTCAAAAGGCTTCCGGATGCTTTCATCGATATTGCAAGGTGATTCTTGACAGCACAGAAAAATCATGGCTTTCCTCGCCAACATACGGCGCTTTCACCACAACAATGTCGCAACTCTCCGGCGAACCCCGCTCTCCGAGATCTCCGGCGCCCTCGGCGACCTTGGCACGCTGCTCCCTCTCATGATCACTTTGGCTGTTAACGGGTCCATCTCGCTTTCCACGACCCTCGTTTTTTCGGGCTTCTATAACCTGCTCACCGGTGTGGTATTCGGTATTCCGCTGCCGGTGCAGCCCATGAAAGTACGCACTCTCTCCACAGTGCTGACAGCCGCGTTCACGGCGTTAACACAAACTGCTAGGCTATAGCGGCGGCTGCCATAGCATCGCATACCTCTCTCAGAGAGACTGTGGCCGCAGGGAGCGTGACTTCAATCATCGTGCTGATCCTCAGTGTCACCGGCTTGCTGCACTGGGTGACGCGGATCATCCCCGTGCCCGTGATCAAAGGGATCCAGTTCGGCGCCGGCCTGTCACTGGTCATCTCCGCGGGCACTACGCTCCTCCGGCCGCTTCCGTGGTTCTTCCCCTGGCCTCTCGACAACCGCGTCTGGGCCCTCGGCGCCTTCCTCTCGTTGATCGCGACGCAGAAGCTGTCTCGTTTCCCGTATGCCCTGATCATCTTCATCGCCGGCTTGATCCTGGCCTTCGTGGTCTTGGTGACGGACCACCTCGGCTATGGACATCACTACCACCTTCCCTGGTTCCGGTTCTGGGATCCGTTCGTCATCCTGCCCTGGTGGAGTCCCGATGCCATCGGCATGGGCATTGCACAACTACCGCTCACAACCCTGAACTCGGTGATCGCAGCCAGTGCACTGGCATCTGATCTCTTGCCTGAACTGCCAGCGCCAAGTGTCACAGAACTTGGTATCAGCGTTTCCCTGATGAATCTGACCGGGTGTTGGTTCGGCGCCATGCCCGTGTGCCACGGAGCCGGGGGGCTGGCGGCACAGTATCGATTCGGCGCCCGTAGCGGAGCCAGCATCATCCTGCTCGGTCTGTTAAAGATCATCTTGGGTCTGGTAGTCGGTGAATCTTTGCTGGGCCTCCTACTTGCATTTCCAAACAGCCTTCTCGGCATCATGGTCATAGCAGCGGGTCTTGAGCTTGCGAAAGTAGGCCAGAGCCTGAATCATGGCGCCACAGACTTGTGGGAATCTAGTGTCGAGCAGCACAATTTGATACACAGAAAGATTTCGGATGACGAAAGGCTGGAGAGATGGACAGTAATGCTCATGACGACTGCCGGCATCCTGGCTTTCAAGAATGACGCTGTCGGATTCCTAGCTGGCATGTTCTGCCACTGGTCTTATCGGGTTGCGGAGCGGATTGAAAAGAGAAGAGGAAACAGCCTTGAGAGAACGCCCTTGTTGAACACGTAACCTGTCATTCTGGCAGACCGTCGATATAAACCACCGATTGACCCGCCGGTGACTGAAGTACACGACAGGTGTGCTGCAGACGAGCACAAAACTGAGCGATAATGCATTCGGTACCTATTTGATACTGAATCACCCACAAAATCAGAATACATTCATATCCATTGGACTGTATCAAGGCTATATCGAGACTAGTCCTCAGTCTCACAGGGCCCAGAAATTTTCATGTTGAGGCTGTGCCGAGAGAATTCGTCAGGCAAACTAGGCAGACTCTTTTTTTGAGACATGTTACCTACTTCGTGTACATCAGCCAATAAGACGAATGCCGACACACCAATACGCATGCAGGACAGCCTCAAAGCCCACCATGTAATGCTGACGGACCAGAGGTGGCAGCGAAGGAGACTCCAGGGTGAGATAAGAACTCGGCAGGGCCTGCTAGAGAGCGGTCTACGAAGTCCTCATCGGAGGAGGTTTAACTTATATTACCAGCTGTTGAGCGCTCTTCAAAATATAGTGGTGTCACAATCGCCATTTGACAATATCCCTTTCTTCAAGTTGCAATATGGCAACAGTGTCGTCGCAACCAATGGCAACCAGCACGGCCAAGAGTGTGAATTCACCACCACCTGCATCTCCTAAATTTTTACAGAGGCCGCAGTCTATATCCACCGTTCCACTAGTTGCGGTTCCTAAAAGCACGGCGTCACGAGATTAAGAGAGCGGCAAGCGAGCGCAAAAGCAGCCCACCACGTTTCAGTGCAGTTTATGCCCGAAGAAAACTCACTCGCTGTTATAACTTGGCCAGACGAAAGGCTTCACAGGCTGTCAGGATATCAATTGGCCTATTGCCAACCAGTCTTCAAACCCATTGACGAGCAAACTCCAAAACTTCTCGCAGAGTTATTAGCGAATAACTTGACAAATATTAGCAATGCTCGCACGTGGAGAAAGTCTTCTAGCAAGGCTTGGGGTCGATCAGGCCTGTCTTCACATCCAGTCTATCTTGGCAAAATACGCCGCCGAGGACATATTCAATCGCAGAGAACACTACGGCGATCGCTCAACACCAATAAAAGATATAATTCGCCACATTTCCTCAGATGCCAGCCATTGCCAAGGAATATTACTTGATTTTACAAACCGGAATAGGGTGGTCCTCGCAGAACAAAAGGTGACAAGTCGTCGAATTCCAGCCACCCAATCGAGGAAGGCCTTTTCAAGTCTGTTGAGGATTTCTTCTCAACAGAAGACTTCCAAAATGTTTCGCGTGACCTGCGGCAAGTACTATATCAGAATCCAGAGGGTTCATTGTCAGACGAGCGCCAGGCAATGAAGTACCCGACTTTGCTGCCACAGACCACGCTTCCATGCTTCCGGGGCAACCAGCCATGTCCAGTGGACAAGCGGATCGGAATGAAAGCCTTTCAAAGTCCTCCGAACTGTTGGTGAAGGCCACATTAGGACTTCTAGATTATCTGAAGTTAAATTTCGGCCGGAGAAGGATTCAGTTGTCCACGATGTTGTGTATCACAGGGACAGCATTCTACGCGTAGGCTACTACATTCTCTGACTACTTGACAAAGACATGACCACGAAGTTCGGGCTTGTTTCTTCCTATGCTACAGGAAGCAGTCGATTAATTTTTTTCGACAAGCCAAAAGCAACCGAGCACACCACTGAAAGTAAGATATCAATGGCCCAAGGCCTCCACCACAATGTGCTAACTGCAGATAGGGAGGGGTGATCTTGAGTTTCCTTGGCTTCTCAGAACGATGATACTCCGCAATGGGTCATTTGAGCTGCACATTGATGGCGATGAAGGCTTCAGGGTGAAAATCGTACAACAGACGTCGTGGGTCTTGGCCGCATTCCAACTCTCCCCGTTCCCGGATGAAACCATTGCGTACTCTTCGTCACACTTTGAAGTCGTGGTTCATTCCTCTTCCCCAACGCGGTGTGGCACTCTCCACTCCCGCTTCCAGGTGCTACAACCAGACGAAAGATATGTGTGCTGGCTCTCTCTGTTTTCAGACGCGGTGCTCGCTTACGGGTTCCCTATCCCAGAGAGAACGAGTGGCTTGGGCTTGGAGATATCAGCCGAGCTAATGGCGGCCATCATAGGGGCTCGCCATGCAGTTACATATGATCAGGGTGTCGTCATCAAGGGATTTTCGTCCATGTTCATACCAGTGAAGCGGGTGCCAGATGGGGGATCCTGTGGCATTAAGTGGCAAACCAGGATCCAGACTTACAACACTCTTATGAGAAAGGGGTCCGCCAATGTCCTGACAGAGCGCGATTGTCAACGTGGATTTGGAGGACAGCTTGATGCTTTATTGGCGAGCATAAAGATGTCGAAATCAGACTTGGACGCAAGGAGTACGAGTTTGACAATCTCAAGTTCTCAGAGGCTACAGAAGTGAAGAACTCTCTACGGATCCCAGGCGCCAGCGTAGGTTCCAACAATTCGGATTGACCCAGATCGACGTCACACTGGGCAAGAGGGATGGCAAGTGCCACTTTCAACGCAACACGTCCTACCGCCGAATCGTCTCTGCTACAAAGCGAACCGTTGTGCTCTTGTTCGATACTGGCGAACGTCGCGGATGGCTTGTGAATGCAACAGGGGTTCTCTTGCACAACCTTCATCATCGCATGCCGCTGGGTGTCGGCGGAGTCCCGGCCAGTAGTGTATCGCTAGACTCAGCAGGAAGCATTGAAGAGACACTGCTCAGGAATGCAAAACTCCGAATCTCTTTGCGAGAGGAAGAGATATTTGTGGAAGAAGTCGTCACGGATATATGGTCGATTGTCGAGCTACTACAGGCTCAAAGCATAGCAACAGAGTAGAGCAGCAAGACTGAAGTACATCCCACGTGGCAACAAAGGTTGATGGGGTAAGAATACAGTGCTTTGGCCGAGGACTGGTCCCCCATGCCGCCGAAAATGACGAATATTACCAAGACATGCGGCGAGTGGCCGCAGCTCGTTCGCGATGTCAACACACTGGTCCTCCTTGGGAATGGCTTCGGCGAAATCATACGTCCTCTTGGCAATCTAAAAACGCTTTGCCACCGTATGATGGCCCTCCCCCGAGATAAGGATTACCTGGCCATTCCAGTCAGCGTTCTCCTAGAACTCTACTCATTGGCGGGTGCATGCCTTTCAAAGAGCCGGCTTACGGCAACCAATCTACAGCTGCACGGTAGAGAAATGCCATTGTTCGAAGCCTGTCCTACTCCCAGAAGGTTCGAATGCTCCTGCAACTAATTGCAACAGATTGTTTGCAAATCCTCCTTGGTCAGATCCAAGTGTCCGATCTTCTAGAACGCGATGGAGCAGTGATAATAGGCGAGTCTGGTTCCCCTGCTACTTCGATAGACGAGAGCGTTGACTCCACGGACTATTCCAAGAGTCTGACCGTCCCATCATTTGACTTCTGCCTTAAGAAGAAACGTGTTGCTCCTGAAATATTGGAAATCCACGCCAAGGACTCGCTGGATATGGCACTTCATGGTCCTAGGCCGAGGAAACAGGCGCGTTTGTAGAGGACAGTAGGTGGCTCACAGTTGATATCTCATCTTTATGTTTGAAGAATCATGTACCATTCCAACTATAGTACCTTCTTTGTCGAGCCTTAGATAGTTACATACGAGCTTATGCACTGCTAGCTTAGCAATAAATATGTTGGTTGGTTATATGCATTGCTTCTGACTTGTATGTTATTCTGTGTACTACCTTCGTCTGAGCAACACTCAAACAACGCTACCTGGTTCTAGCGCAGGGGCATTTAGTTTCCTTTCTGCCTTTTCGAGGAAGGTCTCGCTGGCCTGCGCTGCGTCTACCCCTTGAACAGGTCTCTTCTTTACCTTCTTGAGCATGACATTGTTATACACGACGAACAGAATACCGAAAACAGCCATGCAGCAACCTTCGACGATGGCACTCGCTTTTGCCGTGACGCTCCACGCCCCGTTTTGCGCTGCGTAGACCATGACCAAGGTTGAAATTAAGCCTGCGAGCCCATTCATCACACTGGGCAGGAAGAGACGATTCAGCAGCCACACGTAGTTCCTCCGCCAGCGGATCGCCAGCCAAGCCATGCCGGCCACTCCCAAACCGCAGCAGAGAGCTGCTACAATCAGCAGCGGCACATTCTTGACGTGGTCCAGGGTCGTGTTCGCAGCAGCGTCACTCTGGCCGTCGTCGTTATCAGGGGAGACGTCCTCCATGCTTGTGTATGTCCCGGGGAAGACGACGTAGCCAACCAAGGTGATCCAAGTGAAGAACGAAGCATAGATATTGTGCATTCGCGGGATGGCATCTAGACTCAATTGCATCTCCGTATACCTCCTCTGGAAGCTCGTGTTCCTCTGCTGCACATGTGGGCGATCAAGCTCTGGTGTCTTCGCAGCAGACGGGTTGGGCCTGTGATCCGGACGACTCGAGTTCTTAGGGCAGTGTTTGCCAAAGTGGTCTTTCGCATGTGAGGCGCTGCGCTGCACCGGGTTGGATATTTGACGCCTAGGCTCCGAGTGCTGGGGGCCATAACTGCCCGGCAAAGTATCCGCCTTTGAGGGCTTCCGCTTGTTGCTCGGCCGCACATCTATGGTTGAATTGGCTGGTGTTTTTGTATGTATTCCGATCATAATTGCAAGTCCTCGAGCTGCTTCTTCCGGAGGGTGTGGCTTGTGTGATATATCTACAATCTTCCACCTATAATCCACCTGACATAGCGTGGGATTGGATCTCGCATCTGGGAAACGTGGAATGTGGAATTGAGAATCATCGTGAGGCGATGGGCCTGCATATAATAGAGAGCTTTACTACGACCATACACTTCGCTAAAAACCTGGGCTTCCTTGGACGAAACCAGTTTCCGCCCTGGTGCCTCGACTAATGCAGACCTGCCGGTACACTGGGGTGAAACGGGATTGTTATCTAGCCTATCGCGGCAGACGATTGGGATCGCGTCGTGGTAGCAATGCGAGGTGAGGCTTGATTGGGGAGTCTAGATCGATCAGGTATCGGCAGAATGGCCCCTGTTCGGCTCGCTTCCGTGCCAGTGTGACGTACAAGAACGCTCGGCGTACGGCGAGATGGTGTGTCTGTTCGGAGAACCAAATGGCATCAACGGGTTTGATAGGAGGATGAGTCCCAGGCCGTATGCAGTTGAGGAAGTCATAGCGCATGGCCGCAAGGCTGTCTGCAAAACGGAAGTCATGATGGGCTTTCACGTAGCATCTGCTCCTCTCTTCGAGGAAAGGAGCTATTGTAAACACGGACCACGGGCCTTGATGTTATACATGTCTACTGCACGCCAAAGCCGCCCCATCTGATAGATTTGAGCCCCATCAGACATTGGCCCAAGACAGAAAAAATTTCAGTTGGCAGGGCCAGCCAACAATGAAGAACGGCTTTCCTTCTTAACGACAGGCCTAAGATCGAGCAGTACGACGACGACGGTACCTAGGAAATTGGCTCGAGCGTTCTAGCGCAGCAAAAAAATCTCCCCACATTGCGGCGCGTCTGTCCCAGCAAAAGGCCGATGGCTAACTCCGGCCCAAGGTGAGAAATGAGCCAGTTAGAAGCCGCTTCTGCGTGCCCATGGCCAATCACAGGGCGCCAGAGCTGTCCATGAGGGGGACGTACTGAGGTAGAGCGAGCCAGAGAAGGCAGAGAGGAGGGCGGAAGGGACCACAGGCCAGCACGGTCCAGCAGAAAGCAGCCAAGGCCAAGCAGCCAAGCAGCCCGGCGGAGCAGGGGTCTTGGCGCGGAGACCCAGAAGAAGGGCGCCAGGACTCTTCAGGCCTGTGAACTTTTTAGATGCGGCGGTCGGCTGCGAACGACCGAGACCTCCAGATCTTCTACGACAACACCGCACCCCCAGGCCAAGGCGAAAAGTCGACTCCCCGTCTCTGTCGCGCCACCCCCGAGGGACCGCCCGACGAACGAGCTGTCGATGTATGGCCAGCGATGACTTCGTCCAACGCAGCCATGGCCGAGAGCAGTGGCCATGGCACATCGCTGCCGCCTGCCGCCCCCGATGAACTCGCAGATGCTCGCCCGGACCCAGGTCCAAGTCCAGGTCCAGGTCCAGTTGAGGATGCACCACCGCCACCAGCACCACCGACACCGAGAGTAGCAACAGTAGCAACAACAGCAACAACTTCAGACGCGCCCTCGGCCCAGGCCTCTGCACAGGATTCCGATCCGAGTTCAATACAACAAGACGCGCCCGCCCCAGAGCCAGTTTCCCAGGCCCACCCCGAACCTAACAATGACAATGCGCCCGAGGCAGATCATCACGTCTTCGAGTCGGCCGAGCAGCCGCCGGCCCAGCAGCAGCAGCAGCAGCAGCAGCAGCAGCAAGAGGCTTCGCAACAGGAACCCCAGGACCAAGGGCAGACCTCTGCTGTCGCCTCTCCCGCTCCCAATTCCGCATCTGCACTGCCGCCGGCCATGCCCCCCGTCTCGGCTTTTCAGCAGCTTCGCGACCAATACATGCCGTCGCCACCAACCGTGTCGCCCCTCTCGACACCTGCCGTGACTGCGGTACACAGCACCAACGGCGACGGCGCGCTCGACGACGACGACGACAACACCGACTTCCCCAGGCTGAACGACGAGAGGCCCGCGGCCCACCCGGACCCCGACGCCATGGACATTGATCAGTCTCTCGCCTCCCAGCAGGCGCAGGCGCAGTCGCAGTCGCAGTCGCAAGGCTATGCAGCCGTCGCCACCACCGACGACGACATCGCCTACCCGCCTCAGACCCTGCCTTCGTCGACCCGCGCCAATATGTCCCGCCATGCGTCCCTGTCGCACGTTGACCCGGCCGCCTACATGATCAGTCTGGCTCAGGCCAACCAGATAGGCTTCAACTACGAATACCCCGATGCCATTGCCCCATCCGAGATCTCATTGGCGGCATCCCAGTTCCAGGACGATGACAACTACGAGCAGACCTCGGCAAGCGTCGCAGCTAGCCAGAGCCAGAAGCTGGAGTCGTTCGCGACCATAGACTTTGCCGACAGTGAGTTCCAGATGACGACCTACGCCGTCATCATTGGCCGCGACCAGAGAGCGATGCAGCAGGCCCGCAAGGACGAACGTCGGGCACAGCGCTATCAAGAGGCTGTCGAACAGAATGAGGCCATGGGTCTCCCGCCGCCGACGCCGGTAGGCAGGAGCAAGGGCAAGTTCAGCAAGTCCTACGTCAGCGAAGAGGGAGGCATGCTCGGCCCAGAGTCCGACGGCGAGGATAGCAACGCGCCTGTGGGCAAGGCCCCCTCGGAGCACAATGACCCGGAAGACGAGCCGAGAGGGATTGCCAAGTCAAATCGGCAGTATGTTTCTCACAGCGAAGGGGCTGCTGCCATTGATCTCAGCAGCCTGCAGCCATCCACCTCGCATGTGCCCTTCGTCGGCATCCACTCCCCAGGACCAAACATCGCGGCAAGGACCAAGTCCATCTCGAGGAAACACATGAAGATCCAGTTCAACGAGCGGAGGGGCGTCTTCGAGGGCATATCACTGCACAGAAATGGTTTCTTCTGTGATGATGTGCATTATGGCTTGAACAAACCTGCTACCCTTCGATGCGGTGCCCGTCTCCAGATCAAGGACGTCGACTTCTCATTTCGAATCAACGGCGTTGAACTCGGTAAGACCGGTGCTGAAGAATTGGATGAAGAGACGTCCAGCAAGGTGTGCTCTGTTGGTGGCAAGGAGATGAGCCTAGAATTTGAGCATGATGACAAGAAGCACCTCCGTGACACTAGCGATTCACTGTCGCCCATTCCACATCAACCGACTCCGTCTCCACTGTCAGAAGACGGGGAGCCACCCGCAGACGAAATCATGGGGGATATTGTTGAGGCGCCGATAGAGGAACAAGTGGAGCAGCTTCAGCAGCAGCAGCAACAACAACAACAACACCAACAGCAGGTGGGAGAACAAGCGGACTCCGCCATGGCTGCCCACATACCCATGGACATCGACCCCATCATGCAGCTAGCCGAAGCAACTGGAGACTTTGGGTCTGACTTCATGATCCCCCAACTTCCCCGAAGGCGCGGGCCTGGGCGGCCCCCAAAAGATGGCATCATGTCTAAACGGGAGCGTCGTCTGCTGAAGAAGCAGCTCGAGGCCCAGCAGTCGCAGAAGACTGTGCCTCAAGAACCACCCGGTGAGAAGATCAAGCGCCCAGTCGGCCGGCCTCGGAAGAATCCTTTGCCGGAAGGTGACGAGAAGCCAGAGAAACGGAAATACACCAAGCGGAAGAGAGAAGACGACGAAGAGGGATCGGATGGGGAGAGACAGGCCAACAAGAAGGATAAGAAGGTGCGGCCCAAGTCACCACCGCTCGACTTGAGAAGAGAAGACTACACGGAAGAGCAGCTGCAAAAGCCTGCCAAGAATTACGTTGTGCTCATTGATGAGGCTTTGACTGCCGGGCCACCAGAGGGTCTACATTTGAAACAGATCTACAAGAGAATCACGGCGAGGTATCCTTGGTATTACTTCTTTGCAGAGACGAAAGGCTGGGAAAGCAGTGTACGGCATAATCTTATCGGAAATGATGCCTTCAAGAAGAACGAGGAGACCAATCTCTGGCAGCGGATTCCAGGGATCGAGCTCGATGCTGGCAAGAAGCGCAAAGTCACCACACCGGAACCTCACCTGGGCAATGCGCTCAACATGGGGCAGCAGCAGCAGTACTACCACAATGGGAACTACATGCAACACGGTGGTATGGGAAATGGAATCAAGTTCGAAGATGGGCTACCCGGACAGCATTCGACGTATCCTGCGCCACCTATGGGTCAACACAACCAACCATATGCCAATCTCCAAGCACAACGCAGTACTCAGCATGTTCTCATGCCGCAGTCTCAAGGTCCAACTGCCGTACAATCGCCGGTGGCCGCTGCTGGTGCTGTAATGCCCCAGCAGGCGCCCAGGCCCCAGCAGAGCGCCTACAGTTCACCATACGCCCGGCCACCGCCGTCAGCCAATATTTCGGGCAACGCAGGCAACATGGTCCCAAATACTCATTCTCGCACCCCCAGTATACATCAGCCAGCAGCGCAAGTTCCCCAGGCCCAGCCTGCTGGAATTGTTGCCAGCTCTGCGGGCTCTAGTCAACCCGGACTTCACCCAGACGACGAGAAGGCGCTTGCAACTTTCAAGGATAACATGCTAAAAGCCCTCTCGAAGAGCGTGCCTTTGGCGAAGGCCACACAGCTGATAGAGACTGCTTTCAATCGTGCCCTTGGCCTGCCTTCGCAGGCGTCCATACCAGGTTTCGAGACTGTGGAGAAGAGATTGACAGATGGTGCATTAGATGTTCTCCGGGAAACTCGCAACAAGCGCCAGAACCCACCACCTTCAGCTTCACCAGCACCTGCGCCGCCTTCAACACAGCAGTCGACGCCGGCTCTACGTCCAAGTCCCGCGGCCGCACCAAACGTGGATGCAGAGATACAGGCATCGGTCAAGGCCTTCCGCGACAACTTTGTACTGTCTCTGAAGCAAAAGACCAACCAGGCTGAAGCCATTGTAGACTCGGCCATCAACCAAGCTCAGGGCTTACCAAGTGCCGGCAAATTCAAGGGTTGGGAACAAGTCCATGATCTTTTGGTCGAGCATGTTACCAAAACCATCAACGGCGCACGCAAGAAACATGGCTTGCAACCTCTTGGCACTGCACCTGCGAGTGCAGGACAATCTCAAGGTACCCCGTCAGCAACAGTGCGCCAGACCCCATCGGCATCCCCTGCACCAGTGCAGCCGTCTACACCCTCAACGACGGCGAATGGTCCGAAACAGCAGGATTCCCAGCCGCCTCCGGCTCAGCGGACCCCTTCTGCACCGAACCAGGCCACCCCAACAATGCCCTCTGTGCCCAGGCCTGGCATTTCGGTAGCTCGCCCTTCGTCTATTGGCATTGCCCGACCTGGTGCCGTCTCAATAGCCCGCCCTTCGATAAACCGCCAGACTTCGGCGGCCCCGACAACCATGTCCCCATCTGCGCCTCCATCTGCACCTGCATCCGCCCCTGCTCCGCCTTCAGCACCTCCACTAGGAAGTCAACCTGCAACTGCTCCGACGCCCGCCCCATCGACCACTCCGATGCTAACCCCTGCTCCACAAACTACGCAGGTAGTCCAGGCGCCAGCGGCATCTGCGGCTCCAGCTCTTGCCCCGGCTTCTGCTGGACCACCACATCCGATCTCTGCTGGTATTGGTGTAAATGGGGGTGTTGCCAGGTTTCAGGATTCACCAGTCCCCAAGACAGTCAGCCCTGCTCTTCAGACAATGGCCCACCCGCCAATGCCAAAGACCGCAAGTCCAGCCCCGCCGCCGACGACAACGCCCAGTGCCGGGGTCATGGAGCAGATTATGGGCCAGAAACGAGGGCAAAGCAACGAGAATGCGCAGCAACACGAGCCAAAGAAGCTGCCCACCTCTTCATAGTTTGGGACGGGAGGCGTACTTTGGCGTTAGACTGCTCGTCTTGAGCAAGTCAGATCTGGCAACTGGGCTTATCAGAACCTTTCATCTTGCTCTGCGCGATCTGGCGCAAGCGTGAGCTGCCGGGGTAGAGGAGTGACATTGGACGAGTTTCGAAGGGGATTATTTGCCCAGCGGTATCGACATCGACGGCTTAGTTAGCATTGATTTTTCCTCAGCATGGAGTATGGTCTGGGATTTTGATTTGGACTCGCACAGCTTACGCAAGCCCTGTGCATGAATTATGATCAAGGCATCGGCGTAACCATGCTGCGTGATTTCCAACGTAGCATTAGTGGAATAAGAATCGTTTTTCCAACCTTTCTGTTGACCAACTATTGCAGATCATTTCTGGATTTTCAGCGACTCTCAAGAGATTGACGGCGAAGCCACTATATTGTTTCTTCCGTACGGACTAACTACGCTTTTCTCTCTACACAAGTTTCGTAGGTTGCCCCGAAGAGACTGAAATGTGGTAATAGCTCAGAATGCGGGTCGTTGCATAATCAGTTCCGATGGCATTGGCAAGTTCTCTCCGTACCGGGGCAGACATTTCCGCCCGTACACGAAGTACCTGCATGAAAAGGAGCTTGTTAACATCTGTGATAGACATAGTTCAGGCCAGCTGTGGGCCGAGTACTTACGTTTCGAGATGCCAGTGTATGCGCAGGTCCAGAAGGTCTCTCTTGACAGCAGGGACCAGCTCGTCGACATCCGCCAGCGAGTGGCCAGCGGCAAGGAGAAACTTATGGTAGCTGTCGACGATGTCGAGCCACACGGTTGTGACGTACCGTCCCAGCCGCTTAGCCTTTCCGCCGCGGGCCCACGCGCTGCTGGGGATCTGGTACACGTTCTCCTGCACGGCCACGAAGCCCGACTGCAGCAGGTTGTCCTTGAACTGCGGCGCCGTCAGCATGTCGCGGCCCATGCGCTGCCCGGCCGCGATTACCATGCCGAACCAGCGCTGCAGCGCCGTGCCCTCGAGGCTGCCGTCGATCGACTTGGGCTGCCAGTCCCCGTCCTGCAGCTCGATCCAGCCTCCGGGCGTCATGAACTCGTACGACTTGCGGAGAACCGTGCGAATATCGTCAAAGCAGGGCCCCACGTTGCGTATGTGGATGTAGTCAAAGGTATACGGGAACGCCCACTCCTGGGTCTCCGAGTTCTCCAGGATGAAGATGCAGTTGCTCGTGTTAGGAGGCGCCTGTATCAAACACAGATCCGTCCCCGTGACGAGACAGTCTGGATTTCTCTCGGCGCTGTAGTCAAGTGGATTAGCGAAACCTGTGGGTTATGATATTCGGTGTTCAAGTGTGTGTTGTGCCGTCAATTGCGCATGGACCGCTTGCAGGGCGGCTCACAACGCAATACACCATATACCACTATGCAGCGAAGTCAGTGAGCGCACAAAGATCTAAGCGCAGCCTCTGCGGACCCGAAGTTTCCCAGGTGCAACAATGGTTTCGGGCAACTCACGTTCCTGCTCCGATGTCAAGGACGTTTTTCGGTGACACAATAGGCGCTAGATTCAGCCTCCCATCTAGAATAAATCCGGTTATAGTATGTTGGAAATCTAGACGGTCCTGCTCTGCTCCGTCATTTGGTAGAGAATACGCTTCGTATGTCAGCTGCTAGTCGAGGAGCTCAGAGGTCCACTTGGCCATATGTCTTACCGCCTGGATCATAGCCCTGGTAAAGCCTTCCTTCATCTTCATACGAGAACCCTGACCAGTCTATCTGAGTGTGGCCGGAACTGACCCGGGTTCGGTAACTTGGGATTTCAGGATCAGCTTCGAGTTTAGGGAACTGAGGCATTGCCGGCACTGATACAGCCTGGGAGCTTTGGCCCGACTCTGGCGGGATCTCAGCGTTGGTCTCATGCTTAACTGCCGGAGCAACTGGTGGTTGGGCTGCAGGAACAGGCTGTATAGGCTGCCATCTCGCGGAGGGCTGGTTAGACATGGCTGGAGAGGGAATAACTGGCTGGACCAACTTCCAAGGTCGGATAGGGGAGGACACCTGCCTTTTTGAGTTGAGATCAGAGAGCACTATCACGTATTGCGACAGAGAAGCCGCAGGTTTCGGCATGGGTGGAAGCGACTTGATCGGCTAGATGCAGTCGCGCAGGCCGTACGGGATCCAACGTCCTACATAATCACAAGGGGGACTGCCCGGGGCGCTAATCACTCTCTCATGGTTTGCCGACAAGATTGCCACCAACAACTTCATCGGCATCGACAAGCAGATCCCCATTATCATCGAACAAGCGCATTCCGTTCCACATATGCCGCAAATCCGCAACATCAAGATGTCGTGTTGACCAGTCATACTCGACAGTCTTTCCAAGGTGTTCCATATAATCCATCAATTTGACTCTTTCATCCGCCTCGGGACCAATGTAGGCAACGACTTCAGCTGCACGCCAGAAGATATCGCCCATCTTAGCAACCTCTTCTGCTTTCTCTTTGTAGTTGTCTTGGTCGATACATAACGCGTCGATCCACATGGTCTGCGCTCCCTGCGAAGATCGCGCAAGGCTGTGGCAAGACTCTTGCTTACGCCTAACCGTCCAAGATGCCGATGCACGAGATCTGGGGAGCTGTCACATCTTCCGCGTATCTCGACGTAAATATGTATCTCAGGCGAACCCCAGGCATAAGACAGAGCTGCACACTCCGCTGGCTCAGATGCGAGGAAAGGTACGGTCACAAGGTCGAGGATTATGTCATTTGCGAGCTTACCGGGCAAGATCGTGGCCGTCCTGATATAATTTTCCCCAGGGAGTGGCTTATACTTGTACAGGTCCATTGCCGTCAGATCATGCGTTGACTGTGATAGGGTATTTTGAAGATCCGTTGTCTCGCCCATACAACCGAGCCCCGTGCCTCAGTCGGCGAGGCGTTCACAGTCTTGGCTGGGCATGCGAATCGTAGCACCATACTCAGTCGTTTGGCCGCTTCGGCGGACCTTTGAAGGGTAGAGGGAGGAAGGAGTACGGGCATTAGCTACTCAACAGTGTCGTTTAGTGAAGGCATCACGGCATAGTTCAATTACTCAATCCGGCTTCAAGAAGATGGTGCATTGAGTTGATCATCCGACCCCGCAATTGCAGTTGTACTGTGATACCGTTACAACTCAGAAAATCCCAAATCCCAAATCCGCACGTTTTTGCGGAGTGGCACTAATGGAGCGCCTTACACGCCTCGACACGGACCAAGTAACTCCATCAGATCCAATAAAATGAGGAGAGATTGTCACTATCCATAGTACGGTAGCTATTCCATCGCTACTACCGGTCATGCCATATAAATCAAGATTGGTCAGTGCACGTCGTTCCTATATATGGGAGGTGGTCTATGTCAAGGCGTGTCAATTGTCCGACTTCTAACAGCAAGTAACTTGCTAGCTTATAAACTAGTCTAGTGACGGCGTATGTCTGCCTGTATTAGACATAACCTTAAAACCTTAAACTGCGACCACTCTTGTCTATAAAACAACCTAAATAGCTGATCACTAAGTACTAAACAGTTGACAGGGGCCAGAACCGCTGGTGAATCGCACAGCGTTAACCCGATTTGGGGATGTGCAAACCGAGAATCCTGCAGGAGCTCAGGAGACGCATGGAAATTCAGGGCGCCTCCGCGCCGGCGCTCATCGCTTCGGACTTTTTCTACAACCTGCAGCTGCAAATCGGCTTCGCCCTGCAGACATTTTCGGCGCCTTTTCGATTCTAGTGTGGCGGGTGGCCAGCCTCGCTATGAAGAGCAACTGCGATGCTAGTATGGCCAATCTGGTCGCCCTTCTTGCTTTCTGCCAGTCGAAACCGATCGGTTCTTATAACCCTCTTTCCCTTCCTTTTCGAGATGATCTCTCCACTTCGGGTGCCTCCTCGAACGCTGACCAACAATGAGGCTGATGCTTACGGCTTTTCGCATTATTGAGCCTCATGTCACATGACAAGTTTGACGTCCAATCGTCGTCTGGTTTCTAAGCGAGGCCCTTTATTCCCCTCGACGGTGCACATGACCAATCTTGGTGCCAGATGACCTGACATAGCCTATCTAAATGCTGTGAGGCCTAACCTCAGGATACATCGAAGAAAATGATGCGGATCATACCCAAAGAAAGGAGCTTGCACACTTTATCGTTCCATCTCCATTATTGCAAAACAACAAACATCACCGCAAAATGGTGCCAATCCAGTCTTAAGTATGTATCTTTTTTTAGTAGTACGTTTCTGCGCTCTAATCAAGCAAGAACAGTCTAACTATGTTCAGTTTCGCCAAAAACAACGTTTTGGCCCAGTCGATCCCCATATATACATATAAGGCACAAAACGCCTACGCTCCCTGCCTTGGCTTCCCCCTGTAAGTACGTGCTTTTGCATCCGGTCTAATATACAGCGCCGATCTCCATGCCGCTGATTCCAAGCAGTAGATTCTTCCTGATCCATCTGGACTCGGGCTGGCAAACGCAGGGGAGTATATGTGGTGACAAAACAGAGACCCGACAATGTGCAACCTAGCCTGCAAATTTATAGAACTCCAGCCTCACCCTATGCTATCCTTCCAGTCTCGTTGAGTGGAAGTATGTCGAAATGCAACAGACGCCGCCAGTACTTGGTACTGGAGAAATGATGGTGTTTCCTCCCATATTAGATTCTCTAACCCTGTATCAGGGCTAAAAAGGCGTTGGGCCTGTATAGTCCAGTGTCCTGGAAGGCGCTGCCTTGAGCTGCGCTGCGCCGGTGCCAATTTCTATGTGTATCCGAGTAACAAAGGAAATATCTTCTCTCGGAGAAAAGAGCTCAGAGACGTCACCTAGTTATCCCACTCGGCCGGGTTTTCCCACTTGATAGGATGTACCAGCATGCTGCGCAAACACAGTCGGCCGGAGTTATCTTTGTCGGCCTCTTCGACTCTGCCTCCACGGAGTGTGCCTTCACCTGCCCGGCCGCCGCCGTCGCCACGACCGTCATACTGAGGATATCCTAGCCATCGGCGCCATAAGAGACCGGCAAATTCACTGTTGTAGTACCAGGAGGTACCCTTGTGGTTGTGCTCGTTGGTCAGATCGAATGGGCTGCCATGGCCGCCGGATGTGTGGTCGCGGCCGCCGTTGAAGTTCTTCTCAATCGCCTCGACGGGCCAAGCACGGTCGAGGTATACAGGATGCGGGGCATACACAGCTTTCAGACCGTGATGAAGCGCCATCGATGGCGGGAACATCTCGCTGAACATGCTATGGTGCAGACGCCAAGTCTCCTCGTGCATCACAGAGAGCAGACGTCGCGAGAGACGCGATGCTGTCACGATGGCACACCGACGGGGAGGCTGTTGGAATCGCTGGTCGTAACCGGTGGCATCACTGGCGAAAACCCAACCGGATTCGTTGGTGTCGAAGAGCGGGTTCAAAGTGATGAGATCAGCATCTTCCCCAACGCCGCACATGTTCGGATCCAAGCCGGTCGCACAGCTCGCGGGCATGAAACCCTCCTCGCCGTGCTGAAGGTTCGTTTTCCCAGCGAAAATAACGGGGCCCATGATGGGTCGGCGGCCTGCTGAACGCGTTTCGTGGTCCACCAGTTCGGTGAAGTTGTCCCAGTTGCCGTGTAGTTCTGGGATGTAGTACTTGCTTGCACGTTCCCACATACCTTGACGGCTCTGCTTTGCTCCCCACTTCCCAAGGCGGTCAAACAATTCGTAGTAGGACCCGACCCAGCGCATGTCCATCTCCCAATTCCAGAAATGGGCGTACTCAGGGTGCAGGTTGGCGAAGTGCTGCAGCGGCATATGGGCACTGCGGTAGACACCGTGGATATCGCCATTGCTGGGATTCTCGAAGGTCTCGCCGAAGCTACCAGGGTAGTACAGTTTCATCTGGGGCTCAGACCACAGGGTGCAAATGCCGTGGAATTCCTTAGGTACATTGGCGTCAAGCACGCGTTGAGCAGTCGAGGGGTCAGCCCAGATTGGCGTTTCGGGGTCGCGGACGTGTAGCAGGAAGTGCACATCGTACTCGCCGCCAGATCGAATGTTGAGCTCCGAAATCATGGCGCGGAAGTTTAGCAATGCGTGGGCAGTCCACTTGAAGCCGACATAGGTCCGGATGACGACAGCGGTACGATCAATCTTCATGAATTGCGACTGTGCAGTAGTTTCAGCATCTCGTGTCTCGTTGCCGGTGTTGAAGCGGTGCTCGTTCGCCTTGACGCATCGTTCCTGCGCATCTGCCCAGTCCATGCCATCCCAGTCGATCTGTCCGTTCTTCTCCCAGATTACGCTGCTGCCCTCGTTCTCCGTGTCGGTACCCTCCCCGGTGCCGCCAGCCTGCACCGAATAGCCCAGGCCGTAGGGGCCATAGCGACCAAATCTGTCGAAACAGACATCCTCTCGTAAGCCAAAGAGGTCGTATGATCCTAGGGCTGGCTTGGCTTGGCCTTGGGGAACGCCGCTGTATGCCCAGACATCCGGGACTGGTACCTTATCTTCGGGATCCAGATAGCATTTGTTGACCTTGTGGTATTTGGCCTTGTACTCGCTGGAATCATAATCGGGTTGGGGGCTGTAAGGAGTTGGCGTGGGCAACTTTGTGTTGTGCACAGATGACACATCTGCAGTAGCGTGGGCGGCCTCGGGCGGGACGGGATACTCAGGCTTGTACTCCGAGAACGAAACTAACGAACGAAGGCCGTTGTAGTAGCCGTCCAAACTGCGCAGCGCAATTGGTTAACTCGATACCTAAGTTTGGGTTTCGGCGATGGTGGGGGGGCTTACTGCTTGTAGTCCAGCCAATGCGGGCCATTCTTTTTTGGCTTCTTCTTGCTGCCTTTGGCGTCGCTCGAGTCTCCCTCGTCCTGCTTCTCACCATCTTTGCTGTCTTTCGGGCTTTCTTCGTGTCTCATGCTATCTTGCACCCGGAGTGAAGCCCCGCTGTCGAGCTTCGCGGCTTTGCTCTCTGGTATTTCGCCCTTGCCAAGAGGCACAAGATCTAAGACATTCCGATGACTGTGCGCTATCCGTGGGTTGAATAATGTGACCGAGAGTAAGACAATTGCAACGAGGGTCCAGATCACCACCCTGCGGTACAAACAATGACTCAGCAGAGCCTTGAGTCTGAACTTCGGCTTCGGCTTCAGGGCCATCGGAAGGAAAGCCTCTTCCTTCTTGGATAGGATGCTGGAGAAGGAGTCTGATTTCCGTAATATGAGGTTCGATACCTTTTCCATAATGGGCGAGTTCCTCCTCGGCGAAGGTGGCGGGGACTCAAAGTTGAGCATCGAATATTTCCTAGTTCTCTGTGCTCGCAGAGAACATTTGCGGGCGTGTTGTCCTGCGTCCCTGTGGATGGTCCCGAGGTAGGAAGGTGTAGGATCCAAATGAAGTCACCGCGTATCAGATATGCCGTTCAAACCACCACCACAAAGGAGTCGTCAGGGCACTGCGCGGTATCCCGGCTTTGAAGGACGTCAGCGAGCAAATCAAAGAGAACAATGGATTTGGTGATTTACAAAGACTCGCTCTATAGCTGCAGCACACAAGCGATGGCGGGAGAAGATGGCGGGTGCTGCGGGCAAAAATGAATGAAGTCGAGGGGTGGCCCGGTCGTGTAAAGGTCGATGGGAGGTGGTAGGCGTGACCCCCAATGAAGGAACGGGGAAAATGGACGGCAGTCTACGACGACAGGGAAAGAAAGAAGAGGAAAAACAGGAAGCCAAAAAGAAGGGCAATTTCCAGAGCAGTGCACGGAGAAAAGAATCGAAGAGTGTGTATGCAGGTCGGTCGACGGTCGTGGCTGTTGGGTAGGTGTTCAACGTTGGCCGGAGATGGAATGGACGGGGGAGGGAAGGGAAGTTTCAACTACTCGAGCGCGCTGCCCACCAGACTTGGGTGCGAATAGGCTGACCAAAGCGGAAACCGAAGGCGGGCTCAGATCTGGAGTCCCAAACGCGAGGAGCTTTGCCTTGTACTTCTAATGGGGCGGGTGGCCCTGGGGGGGCACCCTTTTCTGGAACTCTGGATGTTTGCTAGATCTAGCAGCTCCCTGGTCGATATCAATGCGTTGCACCTTGGCCTGCTCGCCGAACTCTGTCGGTGCCGTCAGGGATCTGCACAGTTGTGCAAGGAGCGTGGGCTGACTGGCCCGAAAAAAGTTGAAATCTATCCATGCATGTGCTTGCCAGTCTCGTCTATCTGATGTGCTGGTGGTGTATGCCAAAAGGGGGACCGCTTGGCGTGCCGATACCATCGTCGTCACCTACTCCGTTTGGTTGCGGAAATCCGCAACGACACACGTACACACGCGCACACTAGCTAGTGCACACGGCCTCTCAAGGTCGACGGCTTCGGCGGGCTTGGCCACACCAAGATCTACCGCGAAGAAACAAATCCTTCTCTAATTTTGCGTGCACAAGTCGCTGTCCATGGTACTGCCCGACGAACTCATTTCAACCCCTTGCTCGGCGTCCATCAAGTATGGGGTGGCGATCGCTAGCATTCTGCGACTCGCCAATGTTGCAGCCGTCTGCCCAAGCAGAAGGGCCAAGTCGCATTGGATCCAGCAACGGCTCCTCCTCTGGATTCTGGAGCCTCCATCCCGCCAAGGAAAGAGATCCGCCAGGCCACCATGGCATATGCGTCGGCATCTAGGGGACCTGGGGACTCGCGGCTCCTACGATGGCACTATAGCACCATCCCAGCAATTCTACTCCGGGCCAGCGCCTCTCAAAGTCGATACATGTAACTACTGTCCCAGATCCCTAGTACTTAGCTGCTACCAGGGGGTGGGACGAGATCGACGCCACTGCCCTAGGGTCCGCCGCGGGTGCCAAGCAAACAAGGGTGTTCAAGGTACAGGGCGCACCGGCGAGGCGTAGCTTCCATAGTGGCATCCGGGGGTCCCTGGGGCGCTGGGGCCGACTGCCCACCCGGGCCCAGGCCGCCCATCGTCCCACTGGACGACCTGCCTTGCCAGAAAGGTGGGCACTCCAATTCTGAAACACTTCTCTGGATTCTGCAGTCGGCAGCAAGAAACGACCCTTGAGCCTCGTGAGGTCTGAAACAACCGCGCCCAACATGCAAATTGCACAACCAAGAAAGTCCACCAGCAAATACGAGACGCAACACTTGAGAAAAGCCGTCAAAGCTGCTGCCGTGCTGTGGTGTGGTGTGCTGCGCTGCACTTCGGTCAAGATTTGACTTTCTCCAACGCAACCGCACAGCAGTCATGAGTACAAAGGAACCTACTCTTTGCGTCTTGCAGACAGACACATGTAGGCAGGAACGTTCAGAGCCAAGAAGAGGTAACTTCCAGTGACTCGACGAAAGCGGGCTAGGCGGTTTGAGCCTGAGACCGCGAGAGAGAGAAAAATTTACTTAAGTTACTTGACTTGACGAGCAGTTGGCGACTCTCGGCCCACCGCCTGCTTGTGGGCCCTCCGTGTACGAGTTACATTGTCCATAGTTAGTTGGCCACGAAGAGGAGCAGCCCGTTCCCCCTGTCATCCGTCCGCCGGCCTCTCTGCCTTTCAACTATTGTCGTACGCGTGCCGGAAGATGAAATTCGCCTCCTTTGCGCCGCTTGGCCTCCCGTCTGTTCTGGGCCACCGTCCCAAGGCGCCGCTCCTGTCTTCAGCCAAGTCCAAGCCCGTGACTCCCGCAATCTTGGGCTTGGCAAGCTCACAGGAGTCCCAACTGCATCATTTCACACCAAGCCAGCCTTGGTATCACGATCGGCCGGCTTCTGCGCCGTGCATCTGGATGACATGTGTCCCGTTCGGGCATTAATCAATCTTAACTGGACGGCACATATTCAGGGTATTACTGACTGCTGCGGTGTCCCGCTGCCAAGCCCGAGCTGCATTCGTCAGCATTCAATCTTACCAGCATAATAAGCTGTGAGCCTCAGCAGTGATATGCTACTACCAGAGCCAGCGATCCCTGGGCCAGCGGAAGCCAAGGGTTTCGTCGCACACTTATTGTGACAAAACCTCAATACCTACCCTGACTAATAAGGCGCCCAAAATAGTAGACCGACATACGATCCGTCGGCGCGCGTCGTAAGGCTTTTCTCTCAAACTACTGGATAGGCAGACTATCGCGCCATTTCTGTCACGCTGGTGTGGATACAGCTATTGATCGTGGCCTGTGGCTGTATGTCCCTTAGACCAAGCACCACTGCCCACGACTAAAATTACACATGACTTGAATCTTGAATTTTTTTATATTGAGGTTGTTGAGAGAATCCCAGCTTGGCATCCGAAAGTCCCCCACTCTACGCTCACGGCAGTTGGAGGACGTGGCTTAGTGGCTGGTCTGCTCCTTCTGGCAGCCAGTTCCACAAGCTGCATTAGCAGCAGAAATAGATCTGTCCACCCAGGTGACTTCACTAAGTATACACACAAGACCACCATTCAATGTTATTGGTGCTGACATGGTCTCGAGCCACAATGCTACGCTCCCACGGATATTTCAAAGTGCTCGGTGCTTCCAAGTGAACCTTATATCCAAGAAGAGCCCTTGCGCAGTCACACGCGGAAGACAACCTGGGAGGGGAAGTTGCCGGTATGTCTCATCGTTTGCTTTTTACATCCGCAATATATACGGCGAAAGTCCGGTCTCTTTCTCCGGCAAGCGTAGAAACACTGGACGTTCAGTTCCCCTTGAACAGGTCGACTTGACCTGACTGAAATTATCTTTGTCACTCTACGATAGCACGATACGGCTGGAGATAACTCCCGTCTTCTTCTTCTATCTATTTGACCTCATTGCCATTGCGTCACTGGTGGCACAGAGTATCCGACCATTGCGGCAAATATGACAATCATGCAGCAGGAACGAATGACGTAGCAGCATAGTCAACAAGTAGGAGAGTATTAGACGAACAAGAAGATCCCTGGTTCCATGAACGGGAGCGAGGCTGTGCCTCCCCATTCCTCTGTAGATCCCGTCTGATCATGGGTTACAGCGATGCGGCTCGACATTCGGTGAAACGGTGCGCGTCTTGGTGCGCGGCGGCACTTTGACCGGACGCGCCCCGCACGTGCTGCCGGCTGGTGATACATGTCCGATTGTTTCAGCACCACAATGTCACCGATCGTTGTGCAAGCCGATTTGTCAGTGGGGAAAACACTAGAAATTGACTGATGATGTGGTATATTGTGTCACAGAATACTGCTTGCGAAATATGGCTCGTGAGTTAGGGCCCGAAAGTCAAAGCTGCAGTTCGCGCGGGCACTTGACCAGTTATCGGCATATCATCAAGCATGGGGATTACTCAGACACAGCAGATGCCATTATGCATCAGGACTACGAGTCCCTACTGGCCCGTTGATAAGTCATCATCATCCCAATCTTAATAAAACACGATACTCGCTGCCTGTCGCTATCGCCAAATACGCATGCATCTGGCCCGCAATGCATGTCCAAGCAGCAATCGAGCTGGCTTTACAGTCCTGAACTGTGAGACATGCCAACGACTCTTCCCCCACCTGCTAGGCCAGGTTTATTTGGACAGAGTTATACTCCGAGAACCCGCTTGATATCTTGAGGAAGAGCCCCTCGGTTTAACCCAAAGTCTATACGGCTACTGCTGCCTGGGTGGTAGACGATCCCCCTGTGATCTACTCAGCCGAACGCCAGCTCTTATAATGTGGGGGTTGATCGTCGTTCATGCCGGTTTGATCGCAACATGGTCCATATCATGGAGGCTAGGCACTCGTGCACTTTCCGAGTCGACTGAACAAACGTCAGCGTCATCTGAGGAATTCTATACTTTGCGCCGGCGGATTTCGGACAACCGAAGTCATTGTCAGCTTACGTATGATCCCACTAGTCAACTGCAATCTACACTTGAAGTCCCGAGTCCGTAAACTTAGTTCAGACCCGAACGTCTGTTGGATCTCTTGGCGTTCTCCGTGACAGGTCTATTCTGATCTACAAACCTATTTCTATTTCAATTCCGTCCCAAGATCCATCTCCTCGGAGCGCCTGTTCATGAAACTAGTCTAACGTGAAATCCGCGCTCAAACTTCGTCCTTTCTCTGCTGCATCACGGGCGTCGTCATCCGTGCGCCTCCATTCGCGGCAGCCGGCGCCTCGGCAGCAGCCTCCCAGACGTCGTGGCCGGCAGCGGTCAATGGCCCGTTCCTCAGGGCCTGCCTCTGTCGATACCTCTGAGCCTTCTTCTTCGCGTCGATCTCCTCACGCCATTTGCGGCCCCAGCGGATCGTCGCCAGCACGCTCAGCGTGCCGAACAGCATCATGGCCGAGCTGATGGTCGAGAACCAGCCCACGCCGATGGCGTCGATGGCCGGCAGCACGGCGCCCGTCGAGGCGCAGGCGAACAGGTATCGCAGCACGTAGTTGCCGGCGACGACTTCGCCCGAGCGACCTGGCATCACATCCAAGCAGTACGTGTTCAGCGACGGGAAGCAGAACAGCTGCGCGAAACCCTGCAGGAACAGGATGATGACGGCGAGCGGGATGCCGCCCTTGTCCATCTGGATCGTCCACCCGTAAACCAACATGCACGCCGCGATGAACGACATGAACGGCAAGGACGAGTACAGCCGGTCTTCCGGGATGCGCATGCCTCGCTTCTTGATATATTTCCGCACCACAATGTCGGCGTAGCGCCCGCCAAAGAAAGTGCCCAGTAAGTAGCCTACCCCTGGCGCAAGGTAAAACAGGCCGCCCTGTAACGGCGTCGTGAGGTTGAAGCGCGGGTTGAGCACGTAGCGAATCGCGGCCAGAATCGAGTACATGTTCCACAGCAGGGCCGAACTAGCGAGCCCGGCCAGCAGGAGATTTGGGTACTCGTACAGGCGGATCACGCGCCACGGATTTATCATGCTCCAGAGGATCTTCCCCTTCTCCTTGCCACTGTACCCAACGAGGTCATCGATCTTTTTGTGATAGATGGTCTCCGGGAGTAGGAAAAATGTTCCTACCGCTGCTATACCTGCGAGACCTGTTTGTAACCAAAAGATTACGCGCCTTTGTGTTCATGTCAGTAACGCTAATTCGTAATGGCGCAAATCAAGTGTCAAGGGCGTTATGATGTCCATCGTTTCCTCATCCTCACGGGAGTGATTCATGGACTTATCAGAGAGATATTACAGATACATACCAGGTCGTATACGTGACTATAATGCCACCAAGAAACGGCCCGAAGGCAGGACCGATCAGCGTTCCTGACAAGAACCAGCCTAGAGCTGTTGCGCGTTCGGTCGGGCGATACATATCACTATATCAAAAATTAGTATGGTCTGAGGCAAGCTGACTAAGTCACAAGACGAACCCAATCACGGATGACCCAACCAGAATGAATGATGTACCCTCAAAGGCGCTCAGAATTCGGAATACAAAGAACGCCGCCAAGTTGGGCGCTAGTGCAGTGCCAATGGAGCAAGCAAGGAAGGCTACTGCTGTGACTATAGTGACCTGAGAACACTCGTCAGTATTGCAGTTCTCTGAAACCAAGAGTCTCGTTTGAGACAATTGGGCATATGGCCTACCCATCTTCGACCATAAACCTGGCTCAAAGGTCCCCAGCACATGGGAGAAAGGCCCATCATTAACATGTACAGCGCGTTGGACAAGTTGATTATTGATCCCGTGGTCCCATACTCTTTAGCTACTTCGGGGCTGGCGGCCAGAACCGATGTACTGGAGATTGGAGCTAGGAAGGAGCAGAAGGACAGCAGCGAGACGATGACATATTTGCGATGACTTGGAAGCCGATCGTATACTTCATCGGGAATCTCAATGACGGAGCTCTCAGGCTGAACAGGAGCGTCCGGCCCCATGGAATGGTGCGTTGAGTAGCGGTCTAGGTCGTTGCCGTCCTCCGATGCATGGCTGCTGGAATCTGAGCCATCTCGAGACGACTCTACGTCGTCCCCTCTGGCGTGGTGAGCGTGGAAGCTCTCTGGCCGGCGGTCACCCTCATTCTTGGTCTCGGACATCAGGACGAAGGCGATGTTTTAACAGATCCTTGAGTTATGATTTCGTCTTATAGACATTCTTGAGTGGATATCCAATTGAACTCATCCAATGAAAGCTAACAGACACGAGATGTTCGTTGCAGTATACAACCTCAGGGCTAATAAGGTAAGAAACGCTTGGAAACGAAAGAAGAGTCGCTGGCGACTTCACGTCACCAAAGAATGGTTGCAACCAGAAGGGAAGAAAAGTCAGTGACAACAGGGGAGCCAGGGTTACGTATATCCACTTTCTGCAATCTGTAAGGCTTGAATCGCTCGGGTCTTCCCCCATTTCTCCACAGAAAAACGATGACTGCGGTTTCTTGGCCGAGCATCGGGCGTTAGTGTGTGATCACGGTCGACTTTGCCTTGATAGGGAATGGCGATGCCCAGAATTGGGCTCCAATCCCGTAGCGTGAGCCGTGTTTTCGGGGAAGAATCCCGAGGCTTGGGAAATGTCCATATTGTGTATTTCGATCAACGCAATCATGATCATCAAAAAGCCTCTGGATGCCCGAAATATATCCCATCTGTCCGCCATGACCGGCTGCCCAAATTGAAGCCACTAGGGTGTTCAGAAAACTTCTCTCGAGGTGACTATGACGAAATTGTCGCGGGCGCAAACTGCGCAAGACCTGGTTATTTCCGGCCGATTCCCGCGTGTGTTAGCATTGCCTGCTCGGCAGACCTCCGATAGCCGAGATCCCATGATGACTCGCGTCCGACTGCGGTGTGAGGACTTGAAGTTCCCCATTAGTACGTACAGGCCGGCGACTCGCCGGGATGGGCTCTGAGCTGCTGTGCCGGGTTATGTGGAGTTCACCGTGGGGATCTCGGCGTTTGGCCGATGCTTATGTCAAAACTATAGGCCGTGACGGGCGAAAGCAGCACTCTTGGTAGATTCTCTATGAGACTGCTTGATCTTCAAGCCCGCGTGATAGGTAAGGCACAAGAGGGCATCGAGGAGGAGGATGAGCTCTACGGGCGGTCATGATGTCTTAGCTTCAGAGTGATGTGGATGACATAAATAAGGCAGGCCGAGGTCTTTGAACGCTTTGCAGGTTGGTCCCTGCCAGGTGGGTGTTCTTGGGCGGTAGCCATCAGTGACAGACAAATCCACCAAGCATAACAAGAATGGGTGAGTAGCTACTCGCGGCATCACACTCACCATTTTGCAGAATGAAATGAAAGCCATTGCCGGTCGGTCATGCACCAAAGCAAAGATCCCTCTTCTCGGCTGCGCCTGGAGGGCCATTGTTGTTGTCAGCTGGCAGTTCAGCTCAGCAGCAACCAATTCATTCAAGTTTCGGGGCTTGGCATTAAGGCCATGGCCATATGTGGCTGGTGCAGGAGAGGCGGGGCGGTGCAGACCCATGTTGCTTCTGTGGCTTTTTAGCATCGCGCACTTTTGAGCCCTAGCTGCCACACAGCCGAACGAAATCCCAAATTCTTAGCGGGGACTTCACTTTGACTCTCGGAAAAATCTCAACCACCACCCAACGACCCGACCACTAACATCTCGACAACAGCAACGCCGTCACAGCTGTCAAAATGGTACGTGCGATTGAAGATTCCGTCTCGGCAGGAGAGCAGAGGGCAGGAGCATGCGTTGGATGGGCAGGCGCTGGCAAATCGAGCACATGAGCGAAACCGACGACCCCCGATACCCGAACGACCGTCAATCGATATCTCGAGACAAATCCTTGTGTTTCGCCTGCCCGTCCACATCGCAATGCTTGCCTCCCGCTGGCTCCGGAGGCACATATCTCTGTTCTTTTGCGAGTTCGCGGTTCCGGAGCATGACCAGATCTCGGACGCGCATCAAGACGTGACGCTGACTGGAGTCTTGAATTTAGGTCAACATTCCCAAGACCCGTAAGACCTACTGCAAGGGCAAGGAGTGCCGCAAGCACACCCAGCACAAGGTCACCCAGTACAAGGCTGGAAAGGTCAGTCTGCCGCCCCGGTGACCCGCCGAGAACACAACACGAAACCCTCGCGACGGGGTTGGTGGGACACCGATCTAACATCATGACCACAGGCATCGCTGTTCGCACAGGGAAAGCGCCGATATGACCGCAAGCAGTCCGGTTATGGTGGTCAGACCAAGCCCGTCTTCCACAAGAAGGCCAAGACTACCAAGAAGGTCGTGTTGAGATTGGAGTGTGTCGCATGCAAGACCAAGATGCAGCTGGCGCTGAAGCGTTGCAAGCACTTCGAGCTTGGGTACGTGATATCGGGTAATCTACAAGTTGAGGCGCCCATGCTAACCGGCTTCACAGTGGTGACAAGAAGACGAAGGGTGCGGCTTTGGTGTTCTAAACGCTTGGTACTTGGTCTCTCACGTTATTGTTCATGGCATACGGCATCAGGGTGGTTTCTCATGACCGGGCACACTGGCGACAGGAGTCTTGATCCTCGGTTGAGGAAACGAACATAGCAAAGGATAGGTTGAGAATAAAACCAGGTCTTTGCTATTGATCATCAGAGATTTGGTTCACAACCTCTGCGGCATCCCGATTTTTCAGCTGGGCATGAGATAATGAGGACTACACGGTGTATTTTGAGGCAACCACTGCATTGAGATGTGATTGGTTCTGGGTACCGGTTAACGGTTACCTTCTGCTGCTCGTGTGTTCGAGGAGGAGCACGCTGAAGTGCCAAATGCAACTTGTGTTGGGAGCAATTGGTGTCGTGAATTTCGAACCTGCCGCAACTGTCCCTTCTGACTGACATCCCAGACACGCGAACTGCTGTATGAAGTGTGTCCTGCTTGCAACTTGCTGTAAGGGCGGTGCAACTACGAACAGTGACGACCGAAATCACAAGACCCAGGCCTCCCAATTCACAAGAGTTCTTCCGAAAGCTTCATGGCAACGAAAATATGGAAAGTGTGGTTTGCAGACTGGATCTGTGGCCGATTGGTATGGCGGTGCGTGTTTTACTCCATTGAAACATGCTTGTTATTATCTATCCGCTCTATATGTGCTGTCTGTAGGAGTAGGGCTATTTCTATATATTGGCGCTAGAATGGCTAGAAGCCCTCTCCCATGAGGACTGTCCGGCCCCCTCCGTACCACAAAGTCCCAACGCGGACGTCGAGTCCTTTCTCCTGGCCAACGATCCACTCGCCGACCAAGTCACTTTCCGCATTTTCCCAGACTTCGGTCTCTAGCCATCGATTGATCTCATCGATAGTCTCGACCCACTTCTTTCTCTGCTCAGGGGTGGCATAGTCTTCATGTGTCAAGTAGCGGCCCAGCGTGATGTGAGCACTCGGGACAATATACCGCGAGTCGATAGTGATGCCTGCCTCCTGAGCCGCGTTCCACGTATCCCTCCTGAGGTGGTGATACGAGTATCCATCGCCCTGCTGAATCATGTCTGCACTGTCTGGGGCAACTGCGGGCGGCGATACTCTCTTCTCGCCGCTGGCTGGCAAGAACGAGACAGCAAAGGCCGAGAGATCGTATGAGATCATCGGCTTCACAAGTCGAGCGCGATGCCGGTAGGTGTAGTTTGCTATCTTGGGGATTGCCGATTCCAAGATTGTTTTGATTGCGTGAATTTCTTCCGGCGTCCGAGAGAATGCAACCTCAAGCGTCGTGATATGCATTCGGTGCAATGGCATGAGCCAGATGCCTGCTTTGTATTAGTATCATATTGCCACAGCCAAAGCCAATAGTATAAACAGGTTTTATGTATTTGCCCTCATAGCGACGGGGCATTCCTTAAGAAACATTCGTATATTTGAGAGGTATCCCACGTCCTCTTACTGACACTCGTTCTTTCCACCTTCTCTTCAATACAATGGGTTTGTACTTACTCGGCGCACATGCTTGAAGCTTCTGTTGTAGTTTATCCGCAAGCTCCAGCACATGAATTGGCGGCCTACCCCAGAAAGTCATGCAATTCCGGGCATCCTTGAAGCCAGGTTCAATGTCAGGGTTTTCGAGCCTGAGAAGATATGGGTCTATGATAAGTTCGTTGAACTCGGGCGAAACGAATTTCTCCCGCTGCTGAGCGTTACGCCTAACGCGATGGGCTGCGTATAGGGCCTGAATCTGAGCCTATCATTCAGTCAGCCACACGGAGTCCCTCCGAAGGCATTGAGTTTCCAAAGCCACACATTACTGCACGGCTCGACAATAAGCACTCGCCCGCGTCAAGATACAGCCCCTTGGGTCTTCTGCGATTAAAGAAACGGAACTCATGGAAGGCTACCAACAGGGTCATCATTGCAGGCCTCTATGAGAGCATTGTAAGGATTCTCGCCGGGCTTCAGTACAACCCCTGAGAGGTCCTCAAGCTTGTTCTTGACATCGGTGGACTCTAGAATCGAGCCCATCATCGCTCGTCGGTCGGAGATTTTGAGCCTGGCCTGGCTTATCTGTCAGCCCCTATATTCAGGATGGTAACGAGTAGTCGATGGCCCAGCGATCTCGTTTTGGATGTACGGACAGTATTAGATGCCTCACGCAGGCTTTTATCAATACCAAAGAGGGCCAAACTTTGCGGCAAGATACCCCTCGTTCAGGTCAAGCCGCTCTCGGGAGGCAATCGTCAATTCTCCAGCCGCATCAGACTAGTTGCTCCGCTTTATAAGCCGCGCGGGTCTCGGGATCTCTGCCCTGGATCTCTGCCCTTAATTACCCACACACGGTCACCCTACAGCCTCAACTTCCACGAAAACTTTTGCGTACACACAGTGATTCGCATACAACTGGCTTCTATTCAGAGGAATCTTGCCTGACACGAACTCGAGGCATAAGGCGGCCGTCCCTGGAAAGCCGCCGCCAGAGTTTAGCCGAGGAAGATCCACCAGCGAAGGCCGGCACGCTAGCGCCTCCCTCGGATCTCTCAACTGTGGCAAACACCGGAGGTCCATCCATGGCGCTTGAAGCTTCAACAATCGTGCCTCTTGCCGAGCCCATCCTTGACATCGGGTCCTGCCCGGTGCAGCAGTAGCATCGCTTGGTCAAGACTTCGCAGAAGATCTCAGCAGCAAATCTCACATCCGCCTCTTGTCGGACTAACAATTCACAGCCAGCAGGAGCAATGAGCTCGCGTCCGCTGCACCTGTGCTCACAAGCGAGACACTGTTCACCTGGCCAAAGCACCTAGGTAGGCAATCTTCGGGAACCTTGTGCTAGCCAACACCCTCTAGGACGACCTGGCTCGCGCTTTGGAACAACAAGTTGTTGTTTGGCTTGCTTGTCAAGCCGCGGGGTCGTGAACGCACTCCACGGCTCGCAAATCCGTTGTATACCTGGCGCCATGTACTGGCAACCCAGCTCCAGGTGGAGAACCTCCAAAGGTCCAAGCACGCATGGTGTGTGAATAACCTATTGCAGGGCACTGCGCTGCCTTGTCGGGAAGCCATGGAGTAACCTGAAGATGAACGACGCGGTCGGTTCTGCTGGATTCCCACACGCCCTGGATTTCCTTTGTCGGTCATGGTGGACACTCAAGCGATGTCTTCCTCCATATTCCCAATTCGAAGTGCACAAACTGCACATTGAAACGAACAGTGTACAGCGCTGTCTTTCCCCGGAGTAGGCTGCACTTTGTCCGATCACTAGTTGGCAAGCAACCGTGCAGGGATTGTTCAGCAGAGTTCCAAAACGCGGCTTTGTTTTGGCTGGGAAAGAGACCGCCTTCTGTGGACGTCCTCTGAGCGCACCCCCAAGTGCTGCAGCATAAAGGAGAGCATTGTTTCGCATTGCGAGCTTGGCCTTTGAGCTGTGGAACGGACTACACTGGCTGCATCCTGCGCAATAGCACCTGAGTGTATGGCAGTCATGAGGCTGTATTGCTTTCTCCAAGGGATCAAGCTACAGGACAAGAGTTGAAGTAAACGCCATCGTTTGCTTGAACGTTGATGATAATCAGCCTGATAATGACTCACCGCCCGGGTCGCATGTATATCGGAAACGGAAAGGTGCAATTTGCTGACAGTCCCGTGAGTGATATCAAGGACTCAGAAGTGCCACTCGGCTTGGCATGGGACCCTGTGTGTGTGTGTGTATACACATAAGTTTGCTTTGTGGCTGCAAGGCGGCAGAGTCTGCATATGGAAAGCCTGGACGGTCTCGACACAGATCCCTCACTGCCTATCGACCAGTATCGGACAGAGATACAAGCGCTGGCATCTGCTACGCCTAACTTGGTGGCGCGAGTGAAGTCGAGAGCTGGAGAGCCGGGGCGACGCCAAATCAAGGAGACCCTGAACAATTTCGAGATGTGCTCGCCCCTTATCCTAAAAGCCTATCTCAGCACCAGCATGTTTTGCAGGCTTAACAGTCAGTCAGTTGAGTTGCTGCGTGATTGCCAGCCCCTGGCGGCAACCCAAGCACCGACATGCTTGCGAATTGTGCCATCTGCTGGAGAAATTGACACATCGTCGACTCCACGTCGTCAGGTCGACAGGTCGCCCTAACCCTCTTGGCCCACGCTTCCTCAACCTTTTAGGAACCAGGAAAACAGCATCCGAGATTTCAGATTCTCTCATCACGGAACAGTGCACGTCCTCCGTTCGCGTTTTGCCCTCAACTTCGTGCCCTCACAGCACCTGATGGTGAGACCTCAAAGAACGCTTTAGCACCGGTTTGTTCATCCTCCTCCTCCTCAATTACCTTCCCACCTCGATCACACCCTTGCTTGGTTCGAGATCAACTGCTCATCCTACCAGCCTACCCATCCTGTCCACCACGCACCTCCAGCTTTGCACCAAACCACCCAAACGCTTCGGAGGCAACTGGGGGCCGTTCTGAACACCTCTGTTGTTGGAGTCGCAATGGCGCCTCATTCCGGTGCCTCACCTGGTCCCGCCATGGAGCATTATGGTAATGGCCAGGCGACTCATCCGCAGGCTGACGCGAAGGGTCAGAAGCGGAAGCTCGACGAGGCAGCACCAAGTCCTAGCATTTCTGTCAATGAGCCCGAGCCGACAGAAGCAACCCAGCCAAAGCGTGCCAGCAATGCCTTGGATCCTACGCTACCGCCTGTTGGCACTGTGTATGAAGCCTTCCATGACATGATGAAGCGCGTTCTTACGAGCGCCGCAACCGTGTCCAATGACCCGCAGCTTCAAGCCAGTAGATTCCCGGACTTACGCAAGGTGGCCGAGAAAGGTGGCTTTGTGCTCAACGTTGTCACCATGTGCTCGGGAACCGAAGCACCAATTTTCGCCATGAAACTCATACAGGAGGTTTTCTTTGCCGAGTGTGGCCTGGAACTTTTCAAGTTCAAGCATCTCTTCAGTGTCGAAATCGAGCCTTTCAAGCAAACATATATCAGAAGAAACACGGATGCCCTACTGTTTCGAGATGTTTGTGACTTCTATCCGAAGAACCTGACCGAAGCGTAAGTCGAGGTTTTGTCGTATTCCAGATGTATTTACTAATATCGCGGCATTTTAGGCCTACGGCTTTGGGCTCCATGGAGAAAATCCCCAAGAACCCAGACATCCTTTTCGCCGGGACCTCTTGTGTGAGCTTCTCTTCTCTGAACACCCAGAAACAAACAAAATTTCATCCGGCAACCAAGAAGCTTCATACGCTTGTTATGAACACCCAAAGTGACAACCTGGATGCGGACCAAGTGCGCCACTGCCTGGAAACGATTATGTCCCACAGAGCCGATATGGGCGAGTCTGACAGGACATTTTTCTCGGTGTTATCCTACATTCATAACCAACGACCACCCATTGTCATCCTCGAGAACGTGAAGGGTGCGCCATTCGAAGATGCGAAGCAGTATTTCTTCCCTGCCGTTGGCTACGACGCTGATTTTCTCGCTTGTGACACCAAAGATTACTATCTACCCCAGACCCGCGGACGAAAGTACTTGGTCGCTTTCGACAAGTACAAATTTGGTCTGCGAGCCTTTGGCCGCACCAATGCTGCTGCCACGGCCTTCGTCAAATACATGGAACTTCTCAAGCGAAGAGCCTCCGTTGATGTCGAAAAATTCTTCCTGAACCACATGGACAAATCAATTCAGCGAGACATACAGCAGATGGAACACGAGAAGTCAGACAAACCACCGCGGGAGGTTTCTTGGGCCTACAGCCAAGTCCGACATAATCTTGTTCGCGAAGAAGAGAATCTTGGTGACAGCTTTCCGCTCTCTGGAATGAAGAAGACTGGTGAACTGCAGTTTTACGATCGGGCTGACCAGCTCATCATGAAGAAAATACCCCCCCGCGTGGCAGAGGCTGCTGACATCAACCTCCTTCGAGGATGGGTCGCGGAGTACTCCTATGACAATAGGTTCAAGGCTCAGCTGATCGATTTCAGTCAAAACGTTGACAGGAGCAAAGGGTATACCTTCGGGTTGTCTCCTTGTTTGACACCCGCTGGCTTTGCTTTCCTAACCAACCAAGTCCGTTTCTTGACTGGTCGAGAATACTTGATTCTACAAGGCCTGCCTCCCTCGATGATCAACATTGCCAATGAGACCTACGATGAGCTCAAAGACCTCGCGGGAAATGCGATGACCACGACTGTTGTTGGCGCAGCGTTCTTATCTGCGATTCTCGGTCTCGTCAGCCAAGGCTACATCTCGGACGAAACCTTTCCACGCGTAGAACAATGCGGTCCGGACCACATTGGTTCCCTGACCATAAGGTACATCTCGGAGATCATCAAGGGAGATCTCGAGCCTTTTGACATCCTCGATTTGTGGGCGCCTCGGCAGTCATCCGTGGAGAATATCATTGCTCTGGCCGCAAAATACCGTAGCTATTGCTACTGCAATGGTATCACCATGTACAGCTCCCGGCATCTTTACCGTTGCAGGATATGTGGTACGATACGGTGCGGAAATTGCAAAGGGAATCCTCGACATGACTACGAGAAGCTTGACCTTGTGCCATCTCCTATTGGTCACGAGGAAGCGACTAATCTCTTTATGAATCGCCTGCCGCCGGTCATCGAAGGCTTGTTCGATAATAAGCTATCCGAAGCCCTCACGCGAGAGTTCGATCACTTGCCAGAGTCGACATCCGAGTCTTTTAGATCTAAACTCAAGAATGCGATCTTCTGCTTTGAAAAGATCCACCTTGCTGAGACTATCTCAATCTTCTATTCCAGTGGGACTTGGTTCGACCTCAAAATTATGGTCGATGAACACAGTGTCACCTGGTATCTATTCATGAATACGCGCTCAATCCTCATTCCGGCTGCAGACTCCGCCAATCTGGATTTCGGTACTTCTGACAAGGGAAAACACATCAGACAGTTCTGCCTAAGAGGCAAACCATTTGCACGCGCCAGATTGACCCCACGATCTGCATTCGATGCGACGAGAAGCGAAAACAGCACAGGCACTTCCAGTATTCCCAAGGGCGGTGACTGGGCTTTCTGGGCCTTTGATCAGGCTTACCGGGTTGGCAATGATCGATCCAACAGTCTGCTCGTCAATGTCCAGAGGCACGAGGACGGCCCTGATGGCAAGCAAAGCATCACAGTCTCACCAAGGGGGGACTATCACAGCGGCGCCAAAGTTCGAGCCGTGGTCAATCTTCTTTATGGTACGTACATACGCCAGCCTCATTGCGATACTGCAGAAAATTCCTTGTATGTTCATCAGGAAAATGAAGATCTGTACCTCTTCAAGGACCCAGCAAGATATGTGGACGCGAAACTTGATACTTTCGTCTTGTCAAAGAACCCGCGACTCATTCAAGCTCATGAGCATAGAGAGGTTCTGCTCGAATTCGTTCCTCTGGAAGATAACTCGAAGCAGCTGCACTTTCTCGACGTTGGAACACACCTTCTCAAGGTGCGTATGGATGGGTTTTGGGAGGACATCAGCGCTATCTAGGAGAAGCCGTGTCCACCTGCCACTCTGCACACGGGGCTCAAGCAACTTCAAGTCGCTCGAGGGCCATTTCAGTCGTCCACTGTATGCGTCAACAACAACCACGTGATGGCAGAGATGACTATTGACAGACTGCACTTGCCACAGCCTCTGGCCTTGCAGCAAGCACGTTGGAATTTTGACAAGACTAGAGACTGGGTTCTCATCCCCAGTGCCAACCATGCCGAGCTGTTTAAATCAATCGCTTTCGTTCTCCCCACCTTGAGCTGGGCCCTGCCGGATTTGACTATCGACAACTTGCACGTTGGCGCAAGCCTGTGCGTAACTTGTACAACTTCTCTGCCTCAGACTCACTGGATTTTGACCTCTGATTGCAAGAAATGGATACCTATCAACAAACCTGCCGAAGTTCACGCTTTCGAGACTGGCCTGAGACATCAGGCTTCTGCATTCCAAGTCTACTTGGCTTTCGGCATGGACAACCAGGACAGCAATTATTTGTCCATCAGGATCGTGATGAACTCGAACTACCTTGCTCATCGTGCGTTGTCTCTGTTGCCCAACATCGAGCACACTCTGCAGTATGCTCCTCCTACTGTATCTTTGAAAGCAATGATCGAGGCGAACCACTCGGACTCACTATTGGCAAACTTCCGTCCCTTTTCCAATTCTATAACAGTTTTGGATGAGGGAAGTCGATCAACCCAACAACCCTCCTTCGTCAATGGTAACATACTTCATGCTGAGCAGCTTGTGACTGTTGCTTGGATGTTAGAAAGGGAAAAGCATCCTGAGACTTTTGTGGAGCGCGAAGATGTCGAGGAAGTGCCTAGAGACTCTGCATTTCGCGTTGTTGGCCGCGCAGAAAGGACTGTCAAATGCGCTGGTGGTATCGTTGCGGATGATGTTGGATTCGGAAAGACAGTGATCACCCTTGGTCTCATTGCTCTGCAAAGACAGCATGATCTCGATGGCTTCACACAGCGCAAGGCCGAGCAAGTCAAGAGTGGCCTGCAAGCACTAAATGCCACACTTATCATTGTTCCATCACACATTGTCAAGCAATGGGAGGATGAGGTCAAGCGTTTCATCACGGAAAAGTTCGTATCGATCTCCCAACATGGCGATCTCAAAGAGTTCAGAAATTTACACGAAGCCCGGATTGTCATCGTCAGTGATAGCCTGCTCGCAGAACGCACCTATCGTGCGCAACTTTCCAAGTGGGGCTCTAGGCCCGAGCATGAGAAGCCGTCTTCCGCTTCTAGAGATAGGTCATACGAGTTTTGGCATAGCCAATGCGTTGCCAACATTCGCAAGCATCTGGGTCGCTTTCTGAATAGCACAGACAGGGGTGCTCATGAGAAGCTAGCCTTTGATATCTCGGGGCAATATTCCAGTGTTGTTGACGAGATCCGGTCGATGACGGATGAGTGTGTTCAGAAAAGCTCACGCAAAATCACACCAGGGAACCAGGATGCCGATGCGCAGTCTAAACTGGACTCGAAGACTCCTCCGCCGATCAGCCATGAAAAACTTTTCATGCACGAAGACCCATTTCTCCTGGAGTTTTTCAGCTGGTCTCGCATTGTCTGGGATGAAGTGAGCTATAACAATGTGGAAGTAGCTCAGTTTGTGTCGACAGCTTCAGCACCACATAAGTGGCTCCTGTCAGGGACGCCACCCAAGCAGACTCTTGCAGATATCACCAACTTGGCAAGAGTTCTGGGTCTCCATATTGCACGACCCATTGACCTTCGTCTTGGACTTCCAAGAATCTGCCGAGGTCCAGAACTATCTCCTCGAACGGAGGTCGAAGAGTATCACTCACATGGGAAGCTATTTTCGGACAAGATCGCCACGATGCGGCATGAACAAGCAGAAATGTTTCTGCAAAGTTTCTCCTGTGCCAACGAGTCTCCAGTCCTTAAGGTTAAGGTGCATAATCATGTCGTCGTTTCATCTCCAACCCTTGCAGAGGTGGCATTCTACGAGGATATGCAGCAAAGTTGGCGAAGAGCGCAGATGACGCTCGATCAGGTTGAACCGAAGGCTTTTTCACAGATGCTCGAGCACACGGGGTATAAATCAGGTCCGATCCCCAAGAACCTAGCCGCAACATCCCTGGTCTATGCAGCTTCACTCCCAAAGGAAGGCACAACTCTGAATGACAGCCGCGAGGATTGTGTTCAAAATCTGCAGGAGACCAAACGATACATGAAACTCCTCTTCGACAGAATCTTATGGCTAGCCAACCGTCTCAGCAAATGCAACTATGCTGATTCCGACAAGGACGGGCTCTATACTGTAACAGCAACCTTCCGACGACTGCTTGATGGTCTTCAAGATGGCAATTTTGGCATATATAGTGGAGTAGACACATATTGCATATTGCTCAAGGCTGTATTTCCCAACTTGACCGTCAAAAGGAGCGAGCTCCTTCGACAAGCGGTCTCATCCGAAGGACTAGATTTGCTTTCTTTACAGATAGGCGAAATTACTCCGAGGCAGATCGACCCGATTGACTCGACCAAATCACACATGCAGCTTCTGAATGACCTGTATTCGATCAGGGGCATTACATGGACAAACTTTTACACGATAAAGGTTGAAAAGGTCTCGGAGTACGACAGACACAACCTTCTCGAGTTGCTGCGGGAACATATTCCATCTGTTGATGCAATGTCTCTATCCGATGACAATCTGACGGGATTGGTTGTCAGCTATTGCCATGGACAGAGTCCTCCTCGAGCACAGTCAAAGACGACAATTGGGGAGAAGATCGCAAACCTGACAAAAGAAGGAGCTCAAGTCGAGTGTCGAATCCGAGGTCTGAAGTATACGAGCGCCACGTCAGGAAAAGATATGAGAGCCCTGTGCCTCAAAGACGAAGCTGGAGGGGCTGGCTTGGAAAACTACGCATTCCCTACGCCCAAAGCTGCAGCTCCCGGAGAGAACATTCCCTTACTCAACAAGAAGAAAAGAATACGCGGTGCTAACGTATCCGTCACTCGGAATGCTTTCCGGGTTGCAGTCAACATGTTCATCAAGGGACTGAGACTTCTCCATGCCAATGGCAATCAGTTACGACGTGCCGCTGTCTTCTGCAGTATCAACGAAAGTAAGGCGGCCAGGGCCAACGATTCCGCGGATATGCAGGTGCCCCGTTGTTTTGACTGCAGCAGCACCACCAACCTCTTTCTTATCTTCGAATGTGGGCATATACTCTGCCAGCAATGCAAGACCGGCAAGGAACTGTGCGGCGACGGCACCACTGCCTGTCCTTCGGTGCTCGAGTATAATGCAACTGCCCTGGCGACTGTGAAGAAAGAAGGCAGAGTACTGAAGCTCTCTGACGTGTTGAACAGCCCGCCCCATGATCGAGAACCCGCCACGGGCACACCTGAGGTCAAGTCAACTCCCAAGCAAGTTCAGATGAAGCCACCGCCCAAAAAACCTCAGGTCAAGCCATCCTCCAAAAAATGTCAGATGTGGAGCAGCAAGATCCAGTCAATTGTCGACATTGTCAAGCAGATTGATCCTGACCAGAAAGTCGTTGTCTTTGCACAGTATGACCTTCTTCTCGAGACGATCCTGAAAGCTCTCATTGCGGAGAACATCAAGGCCGAGACTACTGCAATCCTGAACAGCAAAACATCCGCTGGCACCGACAAAGAAGCAGATGGCGCCAATTCAAAGATTATACAGGCTTTCAAGGAGAAGGGCGGTGCCCAAGTCCTTGTTCAGAAGCTGAACTCAGCTGAATCAGCTGGCAGTAATCTCACCGTGGCGAACCACGTCATTTTTGCAGCGCCTCTCATCACAGATAACCAGGATGACTATGATGCTTTCATGAAGCAAGCCAGGGGACGATGTTACCGAAGGGGTCAAACAAGAGACGTCCACATCTATCACTGTGTTGTGGAAGGCACCTACGAGGTAAACTTGCTCGGACTGCGAAATAAGTCGCGCATCACTGCAGAGCATGGTCGTGCCCTCGGACAACTCATATCCGCTCGCCCTCTGGCTGAAGATGGCTCCGAAGCGCATGTCACTCCATCAGCTTTGACTGACACGGAGGTTTGGAAGGCTACGGGAGAGATCGACTTCATGACAACCCTTGGCTTGGCCGAAGAAGTGTTCAGAGTGCATGGCGTGCAGTCCCACGACGAGGCTAGGAACGAGGCATGGAGTACTACCGTCACCAACAACACCGATGATGACACAGCTGCAGCCGACACAGCAATGGAAACATCGGCTGCTGCCTCTACCGATGCAACTACAGCAGTCGCATCAACCTCAAATGGCACGCAAGGCGCGGAGGCCGAGCCGTCAGACCGCATGGATCTTGATTAAGTCTTTGACCAAGGCCGTGAGATTTTCCTTTGACCGAGGAGATCATGTATGAGTCGCTGATATGGATGGAGTTCGGTTGCTTTTTTGATCTTAAAATGAAAGAAAAATACAAAAAAAGAAGAGCGAGAGAGAAGAGGACAGAGGCGGCTCCTGTTCTGAAGTTGAGAGGGAGATTCAAAAATGGAGAAAGTCTGGTTGTTCAACACAGCCGCTGCGATTACGACCATACTAGGAAGCAGGAGAACCTGATGATCTCTGTAGGCTGTTTGTTCAACACAACGCCTACCATTTGCTTTGCACTGTACAGTAGAACCAGAAATTGATGATGAATGCGAATAATATGTAAAACCACAACCAAGAGGCTTTGGAGTACTATATCTAGCCTTGAATGTGCTGCAACGTCTGCAGAAGTGTTCATGACTGAAACCATGCACCAACGTGGAAGTGAGCTAGAAAACGATGGTCTATTAATCTATAACTTAGACAGCCTCAATCGCCCAGGGACGTTGGCGGTGATTCTGCAGTTGCTGGACTCCCCACTTCCCAACGTGACCTCCTGGCAATCCTCCACAGCCGTGTCATTTGCAAACTGAACGACAACGAAGTCAATGGCTGAACCCGTCTCCCCAAGAGCTATCATTGGCGCGTGCCACGTGCCAGCACCGTACGTCACCGCCTGGTCCCCGTTGGCGATGAAGGCCCGCAGCCTGCCAACATCGGGTACGCCGCGCCCCGGAAGCTTCAGTCTCGCTGCTTCCTCACCGGTCGGCACCGGCAGCCCCTCGTCCAGGACTCCGGGGGCCAGGGTGGGCGCAACAATGACCAGGTACCCCTTGGACTTGCCGGCGTTGAGCGGCACGAACGTCTGCGTCGTGAAGGGGTGGCGCTCCAGGACCTTGACCTCGACCGTGTCCCGGCCTGGCCCCGCCAGCTCCCGGGCGCCGCACACGAACATGGTCACGCGCGGCGTGGCGGCCGCCTTGCTCGGCGCCGACGGGTACAAGTTGTGCATGGACCCTAGGCCCTTGTACTGGATGGCGGTCCCCTGGTTGGCGGAGATGGCACCGCACGGCAGCGCACCGGCTGCGATGGAGGCTGGGCTCGTGTTGGATGGCAGCGAGCCTGGCCGCGGGTTGGACAGGACGTCGCCGAAGGGGGCGAACGCCTCCCTTGTAAGAGGCACCGCCGTGAGGTGCAGCGATTGCGTGACGGGGAGCTTTTGCACGATCATGTTTGCTCCGGAGGCCCTCGACAGGAATGAGTTGATGCAGGCCCAGATTCGTCCGGAGCTCGTGGGCGGCGCTATAAATGTGACGGTCCGGGATCAAGCGCCGAAAGCCACTGCTTCGGGAGCTGGCATATGTCGGCGCTCTCCGGGTACTGGCCTAGATCCGAAAAGATGGACTGTGGTACCACCAACAACAGGCTTAGCGTGGTATGCTAACAGGCACTAACTAAACGTCTCCAACAGGCCTGAACCACTGGCTGAGATCGCTGGGTCGTCCGTCGCGCCGCCCTGGCAGGATTCGTCCGGCGCATCGGTGCGGCACAGCAGCTTTCGCCGCCCCGGCTTCAGGCAGACGCGCCAGCATGGCGCTCATTGATCTTTCGCTCTCTTATGGTGATGCGGGTTGGGTTTATCAGTTCAAAGCATAGTGAGCGACTGCGGTAAGCGGCGTCTTTGAGTCTGTCGCTGGATGCAGGATTGGGCTCTGCGAGACTCTGCGCAGGCTCAACTCTTCGCCATTGAAGCCTACTCCTCTGAGCTCAGATAGCGGCAGGTCAGTCGTATTCAGGCCCGATATGTGGACCCTTGACACTGATATGCGACAGTTCTGCTTATTTCGCGAAGACGCGCTCTCAAGCATGAGTCTGTGTTGTGGTCTTTTCAGCAGGAGGCCGGCTAGGCCATCCCCAAATACTGAGAATGAACTTCAAGGAGTCGAGTTCACACCTCGGTCCTCATTTGCAAGCGCGCGGGCACCACATCCCCCACCGCCTGCAGATGTAGAGAATCCAGAACTAGCCGGATACTATGCCCCAGCAGCACCTCCTGTCGTTGCGTCTCCAACGACGTACACCGCGGCGCGGCAGTTGCGGGGGTTCTACGAACCAGAACCCACGGGCTCACAGCTGCCCTTACGTCCACGTCCACGTCCACAGCCACCCTTGTTTCGTCCTGAACGGCCCGCTTTACCGTCAAAGTCAGTCTATACGTAAATCGAAATTCGCAATGGGTTCAGACTTCAGGCCGGTGTGACACGATCATGATTAGGCACCAGGGAGTTACGGCGTTAGTAGTGGCCTTGTGGGTCTGCTAATATATCTTCTACAAAGTACAATACAATAGCATAGTAACAGATACCAGCGCGCGTTTCTATATCACTTCAACCATACCCAAATCCATCTTCCAAATTGCTTCACGTTTCCCTTGATGAACAGATTGTCCGTGTCTACGAGTGCCAACTCCCCTCTCCTGGGAATTGAGGTCGCTATCTCTGGACGAGGAATCTGCAGCTCATTTGTGGCTCGTCTTTGCCACCCGAGCGGATTCCATCCCCAGAACTTGATCTGGTACAATACAACGATCAGGGCCAGGATCACCAGCTGAATCTACATCAGTTAACTACTCCTTGAACCCGATCGGAAACTCACGGCGATATAGCAGGCAACAAAGTCCTGGATACCCGTCGGGGGCACAAGCGTGCGCCACCCGTTGAATAGAATCAGGACCGAGCAACCAAAGAGTGCGTAGCAAGCACGGATGTATTGACCATGTGACTTGTAAGGATACTGGGGTCCATCGCGGTCATATAATCGACGGATTTCAGGAGCGTCCTTATTCTCAATATTTTCGTCTCGGCCCTCGGCTGCAGCTTTTATACTACATCACTGTCAACTTCAAGACGTTTGTCCTATTCCAAGGCGTTACCCACCTCCGAAAGAACGACAGGTAGCTGGCTGCGAGAAGCCCGTATGTAATCATCAAGGACGTAACACAGAACCGGACCATTCGACCAAGTACGACCTCTGAATTCTCATTCACGGCCAACAACCCCAGCATTCCGAAAGCTGCACTGACAAAGACAGCCGCATGGGGTACTCCATAGCTAGTTCGTTCTAGACGACGTCTGAAAGAATGGATCGGCCTGATGTCCGGCCAGACGTCTGGGATGCTTGCCAAGGCATGAAGTGTCCTAGAGGCGTTGTAAAGACCATTAGCGCCGGCGGTGGCGGCAGAGAAGATGATGAAATCATTGATGAAGAGTGGCCAGCCTTTGAGTCGATTCAGAACTGTTGATATGACCCATACACAGTTATGGCCGTATCCAAAGAATATGACATTCTTGTCCTCGAGCAAAGGATAAGTATACGGTACGTTCGTTCCTACCTGTCAGTCATTGTCAATGGCGATCTCAAGCAAGACAGATTCTTGGTTCAACTCACGGTAAAAGCAGCGAGAGCGTATAGTAATATGATGCGTAGCGCAATTTTCCGTGTACCGATCTTAACTGTTTCTTCGGTTCTCAGGTCTCTGTTCTCGGCTGCGGTTATGGCAATAGTCTCGAAGCCTATTAGACCAAACAAGCATGACGACAATGCATCCCATACTGCGCCTAATTGTGCCCCACCTCCTGATACAACATACCCGTTTGGCAGAGTCATATTCGTTGATGCAAAGGAGTACGGGCTGTTGTAGGTCCACATTGGCTCTTTGCCCGTTGGCAGCCGAACTTGTAGAATGACGTTCAGGATGATCATCGTGACGATGAATATCATCTTAATCAAACCAAATATGTACTCAAGCCGGCCAAGCTGACGTACTGGAAGCATGTTGACTAGTACCATGGCTATGAGGAAGCAGAACACTAAAACTGCCGGCGAGACTCTCGGGTGGTATTCCAGCGTTGGCTCGGGATACTCTGCCTCCGCCAGTAGTTCTGGGGGGTATCGGAATTGGAATATGTGCGTGATGGCGACGAGTTCGGCAGACACGAGAATTATCCAAGAGAACCTGCTTCCTCGTCAGGACGCTAACATCGTGAAAGCTGATTCAAGTCCAAACCATGTCATCCACCCTCCTGCATAGCCTAACGACTCATCAAGGAAGCGTCGAGGAAACTCAATGATGGGGCCCTTCACTGGGAATAATGCTGCCATCTCACCTAGACATGCAGCGCTGGACCACATCACAGTGCCAGCCAACACAAAACAGATTGTGGCGAGCCCCGGGCCTACGAGATAGATGACCCGTCCGGTCTGGAGGAAAAGTCCAATGCCAATGCATTGCGAAAAGCTCATCATGTTGACATGACGCTCTGACAGCATAGGCCTTTATTACAGTCAGCGTCACTGATAGTTAAGCATGGCTCTCCATCTCATGAAGAACGCATAGTAACTGACCTGAGTTGGCTCGAAGGACCCTTGGCCGCGCTTGCTGCTAATGCAGTCGCCGAGCTTGCCTGAACCCGTTTTTCGCTGTCCATGATGATAGTTGGCTGGCTTGGCCGTCTGGTTTTTATTCGTATATGCAAAATCGGTTCAGAAGATTGGAATTCTTTCAAAAGTGAAGGTTCCAGGTTGAGAGGTTCGGAAACTAGGGGTGGCACACATCCCCAAAAAGGCGCCCTTCCCTCATATTCTGAGACTCGCATCTTGAACTGTGATGGTATCGGACAGATCATCCTTCAGACTTCTTCAGATTTATTACCATTTTCGGCTAGCTTGTTTGATACACCATGTGGCAGGTAGCCACCGTGTTACAGCCGGTACAGATCCAGTGAACAAGGCTCTCATGGCATTCTCAACTGACAAATTGAGTCCTTGTCATTGGCCATCATCCGTCGGCTGCCGCCAAACTTACCAAACCCTTGGGTAAGATCTCACTTGGAAATTCAATGATCGTCGATGAAGCGTTCCTCTAGATAATGAAGGCGCCTTTGTGAGTCAGTTCGGCGTGTTATGTCCCGCCAGAGATTGTGACCCCAGCACGCGCGCAGCAACTTGGTCTTACGGCGGCAAAGCCTTGATAGGCCAAGTTCCAGTACTAGCCCCCCGGGATGGTCGTTGGGGATACACAGCATATGTATATCCGGATGGGTTTCATATGATTCGTTCAAATCCAGTTGACCTAAGCCTTACGCTGTATTAGTAGTCTTGCAGCTGAGACAAATCAAACCCGGGCTAGGTCTCATCGTAGCCTTGTCTTGATCTGCATGCGTGTACCCCGTATTCCTAGGCATCCGGATATGACTTACTCCAACAACATACATACAGCCATTAATTACATGTATAAGAACGAAAGGAGGCATCATGATGGTACATAATAGACTCTGTTGCCCATTCTTTCGGGCTTAGTGCATACAGACGATATTCCAACGACTGTTCGTCAATAATCGGCGCATGCTGCGATTTCAGATGAATAGAATCTGGTGTATCTCTGTATTTGTACAAGAGTTCCTGCTATTATGCAAATTTCCATCCTGTTAAGTACAGTGCTGCTAAATCATCTCCTTCTTTAAAGTGCTCGGTGCAGGAATAGCCCGAAGGATTGATGCAGCCTGACCAAATTAAGACACATTACGCATGGTGGCAGGACCATCTGAGACAACGAGCTCATTATGAATTCAGCACCTAAAATAACGATGTACCTGTACCCAAAGTACAGTAAGTAGATGTGACAACTACAACTACCCTCGCGCGCTACTGGGTTGCTGATCTTACTCCGCGAAAAGGTTCTGTTGACGATACTGCACCATACTTGGCTAGAAGTACTTCACGTGGACTGTATGTTTCGTAGATGAGTATATTAGAGGACGCCCAATCCAGGAACATATTACTTCGGAATGCAACAGTCGCAAACCATACCCTCGAGCACCAGCACGCGAACATCAGCCCAAGACCTGAATGCTCGTGGTGCGGGAGGGCTTGAACCTGGACACCGAGGAACTCTTCTGCCCAGCACCGGTTACTGATAAGGTGCGGCCGCCTTTATGAGACAGCCGCTGTCTAGAGACTATAAACCTATTTGCGGTGGACACGTGTTCACACCACCAACCACTCAGCCGTTCTTAGTTTTCGAGGTTATCATCTTCGATTTGGCCAAGGATTTGACAGGATGAGGATACAGCAAAGATGAGTGAAGCAGAAGAGAAAATTCCGGTTCTTGATTCACGCTCTGAACTATATTCGGTGCTGGACTGCCCAAGTCTACACATAATACCATCTGATCAAATTGGTCCAATCCGGAAGCACTTGGAAGTCAGTGTAAGGATGGGTCCCTTCTCAAATATAGTTAAATCACGCTGATGAGTTCAGACTGGTTTACTGGGCTTGGAGCGCTCACCCTCGTACTGTCCAATTTGCGGGCAACCTATAACAAGAACACGGCAGATTCCTGCTTCGTGTTTCTGGCTAGATGAGGCATCTCATACCAAAGGTCATGTAACATCAAGACATTTAACTCCCCTGGAGCATCGTTTGTTACCTTCATGTCCTGAAGTCGTTCAACCAGACCAATTGCAAGAGTATGATATTGCCAGAACCATTTCAGACACCTCTCAAATCTCGCAGCTGCAGACCTCGTCCTCGAAGGACGAGGCGCAGGTTGCGGCCTTTCGCGCTCTCAGCTCAACGTTACCAGAGCCACTTCACTGCGAGCAAACCACCCACCGCGATATTCAAGCCTCGACTACTGGGCAAACATTGCCTAGCGAAAGGTCAAAAAGCAGCCTCTTCAACCTCAAATGGCCATCAAGGATACGCAGTCGGCAGCACATGAAGGACTTTAGGCCGAGCTCAAGGTGTTCCCAAGAGATCATGGGCTCTTCTCTGCCCAAATGGTTGTCCTTCTCTTTTTCTCTCACGGGGAAGTATTTAATCATATGGAAGAGAGATAGTGGATCGCTTGTACGTATCGAGTTCGACACTAACGGCGGACGTTTACTCGACTTCGATTCCCTCATACCACAAGGTGGCGACGGTGATAAATCGGTGAATATACGTTTCGCTGTCGAAGGCAATCAATGGATTGCTATCGTACTGTCTCATAACATACTACATACCAGGGTAAGATTCTCGCCTGGGTTGAGTAGCCAAGAGCTGACGATGCCAGCGTCTTTCGCTTCTCATGTTCCACGTCAGCGGTCTGCCTGAATTCACCAGTCTTCATCAACTTGATGAACACGCAGAGCCTAGATGCCTAACCATATCACCAGATAATGCTTACATAGCCATCGGTTTCGGTGCAAAGGTTCTTCTTTTTCGCTACCAAGGAGCGGAGCAGCAATGGCTTAGGATTTTACATGTACTTGAGTTCGATTTTGCTGCTAACATCCGCTTTCAAGCACTAAGCTTCTCAGCTGACAGTACATGTCTGGCTGTGGCTTCGCAGAAGAGAGGAACCACCAGGACACAAGACGACGACACAGTCTACAGTAGCGTCTGGCGATGCGAGCCAGGGGCGAATGCTCCTCTAAAGCTCTGGACTTGTCAGATGCCGACGGTGAGATTCACTGTATTTTCTCGACGTGGCGCAATGGACAACTCACATGACCTCAGGACGGACAAGGACTCACGGCGATACATTTCCACCCGGCCCTCTCACTTGGCATGGTCATCGGTCTTATCGCAACTCCTTATCCACTCTTCCTCTCGCCCGCCACCCAGACATTACCCCCTATCCCCACAACGATTTCAGACTTCCGTATGCGTTGTTGCTGTACTTCGCCGCCACCCAGCAGTAACATTCTTTACCTGATGGATGTTCGTAACAGAGTCTTCCAGGTTGATCTTCAGTTACAAAGCCTGAGGCAAATTGCTGACCTGAACACCATGCGAGGTGCTTTGAAGCCGCAGGAAGAGGCAGCAGCACTGAGCATCACTCCAGATGGACTATTGAGAGTGTTTTGGAGGCAAGCACAAGATCTATGGTGTGTTGAAATCAAGGAGCATTTGATGCCGCAAAAGAAGAACCTCCGCGACATATGGGTGGAGGCGGTTGGGGATGGGTGAGATATGGGCGGAACAACGTACGATCAGCACACTGGCGGGCTCAGTCGTGTTGCTGCGCTACCTCGGTGAGACTACATATGAGCCAGTCAATGAATGCACTTCATTGCACTGTTTGGACAACTATGTGTGTCTATGTGGCAAGGGGATAGTTCGATCAAAGGGCGTATGAGAGTGCAGTAATTCACGTTTGCTTGAAACCTATCGAAGCAGTACTACAAATCGCTGCTTCCAAATTCACGTATTCTAAGCTTAATCTGTCGCCGGCTTATTCATATGGTGAATTTCTTACTACAGACACCGTGATCTAATTCATTCACGCCGTCATTAGGTGTACTGAGTATGGGCCGGCCTCAACGCTTGTCTCCATAAGTTGAGATATCCAATCTCTGTCATACCTTTCTAGGTGTCAACTGGTCAAAGTAGACATCTTGTCGCCAATTCATCACTTTCCCGACCTACATCACTTCCTACACCTTTCGGGCTGCCTTAACGACGTCAAAATCCGTCATAATTGACTACTTTCAACATCGTGAGTACCAGCATCGATGACCATGAGTGGTACAGAAGGCATTTCATCCGGCGACCCAAGTTGCTCGGCGACGGTCCCTCCTGCAGGAGTGTCAAATGAGGCAACAGAGTCTCCTGAGCCCTCGTACACCACACGATCTACTGTCCCCGTGGATTTGGCATCCGCCCCGCCTTCTGACCCTGCAGAAGAGCCAACACTCCTCAAACCCTTCAATAATCCCGCGGAGGGTGAAGCAGCCAGCAATCAGACCGAAGCGGCGACAGCCAATCACTCTCATATGGAATCTTTACTTAGTCCATCTGCGCCGAATACAAGTCATTCACCAACGACGAGTGGGGCTGCCGATTCGCAGGCACATACGATTGTAGCTCTCGCCTCGTCGGACAATTATCACACAAGAGCTGCATCGCCCGTTGAAGCCGGTCTTCCTGCTCCTGCTGCTCATCCCAGCTTGACTCAACCCTCTGGCTCACTTCCAACTGCTGATACAGCAGTACGCAGCTCTGCAATCGACCACCAGGTATCAGATACTTCTCGGGACGTCAATATGGCTGAAGCACCTCCACCTGCGGCTGCAACTGTGACCGAACCCGGCCAAAACGCGTCAGCTCCTACCAGAGATGCAAGCGGCGGAGCTGCTGCCGCTGCCGCTGCTGCTCCTGCCACTACTGCTCCTGCCGCTGCTGCGCCGAATGCAAGCCCTATACCGACTGCAGCAAACGATTCGGACTCTGCCACTGCGGGTAATCGACCAGGCGTCAGAGTTGGAGCTCGTCGATCTGGTCCGCGGGGCATAAATCTACATGTTCACTGGGACGACGAGGCAGGCTCTTCCGGACAGCCTCCCAACCAGCCCCCGAACCCTCCGCCTGCCGCACATGCTGCAGCCCCGGAGCCAGATCCGCACGACCCTCGTAATCCTGCTGCTAGACCTCTAAACCCTGGCCGTTATGTGCCAGCCCAGAACGTCAACCATGGCATCCCGGTTACGGTGCTTCATCAGTATGTTCTACTTTATCAAACTACTCAGTCTTCTTTGTTGTTCGCAACGTCAGAATCAGACACTGACATCTCTTAGCCCACAGCCGACTTCTTTCGTCACCCCGCAGCCACTCCATTTCGCTGTGCAGAACCCGATAGCCCCTTGCGCCTATCCAAACACAGCCGCTTCCATCAACCAGCAGCCCGCAGTAGTCGTTATGGGCCAACAGCCGACTGCCGCAGCTGTTGGAACCCCCAGTTTCCCATGGGCAAGCCCGCACCCGATGGTGACCGCCGCCTCGCAGAACTATCTGGTTATGAACCCTCCTGTTGTATCCCCAGCGGTTCAGGCCCCGCCCATCGGAACGAGCTCATGGTGTATGTCTATCCCCTTGGATTTAATGCTCCTGGTGCTCGTTGCTAACGTATCGTAGGCTACCCTAACTGGCGCCAGTCGCCTTTCCATAATGGCACTGGGCACTGGAGAACCAACCCTCCGATCATTGTGGGCAACCAGGGTTCTCGGCCCGTAGTGATTCCCACCCAGAGCCACCACGTGTTCTACTACTCGTAGAGACCACTCGAGTCTCCCTGAATGTTCCGGATGGTCTCCTGCGACCAAGTTCAACCCGTTGAGCCAATGACGACGAAATCCGCACCGGGGGAAGACTGTTGTAGCTATGGTCCATGGTGTGTTTTCTATCAAGACACGCCTTTGATTTCATGGGACAGGCAAGGGGTTAATGCTATGAAACTCTTCTATGACGGCCAGAAAGCACTAGATACCTAGGTATAGAGCGAGGATTGCGCCTGTCCTGCTAGGTCGTGGCCTTGCCTTCCAACTGTGATACACATCTTGAACTTGGATATGCCACTATCAATCGGTCTTCCTATGCATTGAGTACGATTAACAAAGAGTGTAAACAGCAATTTCCGAGGAACACACCACGGTTTCGATGGCATCAACCAATCGGGTTGATAGTACAATTGAATTACGGGCATATTGGCCGGAACCATATATGCACAATAACGCATGGTCTTCAAGCAACTGAAGCATCCATACAAACCGTTTTCAAATTTGCGAGCACTCATCCGACAAGAAAAGACCTAGTCCCATAGTTCCATATTCATATCGTGCGTATTAGTAGGATTAGGATGTCACTGATAGTCGACAAGCATGTTTTGCATCACGAACGGCAAGTCTCAATAACCCTGCAAGAGAATGACGATGCTTTCCAGGCTACCAGCAACTGATTCAGCAACCTCAGTGGTTCAGTGGCGGCGAGAAGTCCCCGCAGGGCTGCCAAGAGTCCTGCAGACCCTGGATTCCAGGGTTCTTCACCCCAGATCAATTGCCGAAGGAAGTGAGCGAGATCGACGGGCTAACGTCAACGGCCAGGGGTGAGCGACAATGACGTTGAAAGAGATACAAAACACCAAAGTATGGGTTTCAACGTCGCCATGGCCAGGAATAATCCCTAGATTCGTATTGAAGCATTCTAGACTATTGTTATAAACATCAAGAACCTTACAAAAATGACCACCATTGCACAGAACGCAGCGCATCGCATTGGAAAATGGACTGACTCCAGGTTCAATCTGCCTGGGCGACCAAATAAACCGGCGCCCAGCCCGGCGCCGGCTCCGGCTCAGCCAGCCGCTGGCATGCAACCGCCGCAGCACGATATACCCACACAAGGCGCTGCAGCCGACTACTACGCAGATTCGCAGCAAGCGTGGCATCAATACCCTCCGCCCTCCCAGCCACCTCCGGGTGGTTGCCCACAGTCCACACCTAGGACTCTGGAGCTGAAGCCACAAGGGCACAGTATGGTCTGCATGAGCGACAACGGACCGCTTCTCACCATAACTTTCACTTCCGATTCCATCGGCGATAACAAGGCTCCCCATCTCATCGCACTGCGAGGGAATGCTGCCGGACAGCAGGTTGCGTCGGCCAAGTTCCACCGCTGGACCTCCAACAAGACCGACCTGGAGATGAACGGTCAGACGACGAAAGTAAGAAAAGAGATGAAGAGCGCGACGGGGATGGGCAAGATCAAGTGGGAGCGAGACGGGCGGAAAGGCATGAAGATGAAGGCGGACAAAGAGGTCATTGCAAAGTTCGGTGCCGTCGGCAGCGGGAAGCGAAACCGGGGCTCTGGCGAGTTCGAGATCCTCAAAGACTGGGTGACGACGCCCCAGCTGGAAGAGATTGTAGTGTCCTGCCTGGTCGAAAGAGAACGAATGAGACGGGACGGCGAGCTGCTGGAAGAAGGAGTCTGGGAGATCTTCTTGAATAGCCTCGGCTTGCCGATGCCTTCATGCTGAACTGTTCATTTTCGATGGTGCTGGAATATGTCAGCCCAAATCCTGGAAGCGCGGCTCGAGGCCCGTCTTTGTATTTTGCGTGATGATAATGAATATTATGAAACCTCTTGTATGGCTATTTGGGTCACTTCTGTGATAAATACGGTTGTCGGATCTACCTTGTTCACAAGTTTCTGGGAAGAGCTTATGTTTCAAGTACGTATGAATGACTGTGATCAAATCCAGCATCAGGGTCAAATATCATTACATCGCGCACAATATTCGACAATATCTCATTGGAAGCAAAGCTGTATATAGCCTGCTTGGCTTCAAGCGCGGACTCTAAAGAGTGTGGCTTTCCCCTAAGCTCAACACAGGTGCGATAATTACTTTCCAAAACCAGCACGGTATCTTGAATCTCTTTCCACTCATCTGTGATTTGTCCCAAACGCAGGTTCATCCTCATCCTGATATGTCTACTAGTTACATAACAACCACAGTGCGTATTAATGGGTCCACTATGACTGTGCCCCCTCCCACCCTTGTCTGCCCGAACTCTCGGGAATTCTATGCTTAGAAGGGCGCTTGAACGTCCCGGAATCAGCCAATAAGGTGACAAGCCCCCATGACACTCGTTAGTATTGTTTGTTCAAGTGCAGGGCTATAGGTATCATTTTGTGCCCAGATAGGCATGTCGTGCTTGGCCCCTAGAAGTCGCAGCGTGGTGCGCCAACCAACAATATGCCCCATGTCGTGAAAATGCCAACTCGTTGGATCGCTGCATTTTAATTCCTTGAACTATGGACAGACAGTATCCACCATCATCCTGACATTGAATGATTTTCCCTCTGACACTATTTCAAGCTATCGAAACCCCGGCAGTACTTGCATATTGCTGTCCGCTATCTCGCAAGTGAGAGCGGCGCAGTCCTATCAACAGCCAACTTTCCAACCAACTAACGAAGAAGTTCTTGGCCCTTTTCACTTGGGTGTGCGACACTCGTAGGCAAGAATAGTGGGCTAGATCAATTATGGGATCCTATATAGGTCAGGAGTTTTCCTGGCGCTATCATTCCAGGTCGGTCAGCGTATCAAGAGGCTTATTCCTGGGTTGGTTGAAAATAAGGGCCCTTTTCAACTCTCCGAAACTACATGCAGCAGTTTCAACTGAAAAGCAGCCAACAAGCGCATATGATGGCTTTCGAAAACCCACGTGCCACTCCACAGGTCCCAGCTGCCGCCAAGTCCACGTCTGATCCCGTCATATTGACGCGTCAGACCATGCGCGACGGTGGCTCTGGTTCGAACACCGATATCGAGTCCTCCGATCCGCCACGACACACCTCGCATCCTCGCGATGACCTCGCATCCTGGCGATGGAAGGCAATGATATGTGGGAACATGCTCCTCTCTGCCATAGGTGGTGAGTAATTGACGATTTCGGAGGAAGAAAACCTTTAATCTCAATGCGGCTGTTTCAGGTTACGACACGAGCAATGTTGCCAATATCCAAGTACCAATATACCAAGCTTTCGGCCACATCGAGCTCTTGCCATGGGTCAGCCTAACGTACGCCCTGAGTAGCGTCGCCGTGATACCCCTGGTTCGAAAAGTCATAGGTCTTTGTAATTTGAAGATACTTGCATTGGTCTCTTGCGTTCTTGCGTCTGCGGGCTCAGCTCTTGCTGGGGCCGCCCCCAATCTAGAGTGTGTCATAGTCGGCCGGGTTTTGATGGCAGTTGGTTCCGTGGCAATATATCAGACGTGAGCGCCACTGACCATGCTCGCTGTTGAATAGTTGGCTAATGTCACATCAGTTCCTTGTCATATAACGTGATATTTGCCTACCCGAGCGAGCTCGCACTCGTACAAGCTCTTGTTGGAGTGTTCTTTGCCCTAGGGTTGATCTCTGGACCTATCATAGGCGGCGCCTTCGCGGAGAACGAAACGGCAACTTGGCGATGGGTACTTTCTCTCCCGTCACGGGTTAATCCTATATCGCTAACCAACTGGTATAGGCATTCTTCGTCGTCCTCCCAGTAACTGCACTGGCTGCATTCCTTTTACTATTCTACCCGCCCTTCCGAATGCCCACAACGAAGTCAACAATGACACGAGTCAGGGAGGTCGACTGGGTCGGGCTTGTTGTCTGGATCGGACTGTTTGTGCTGTTCGGGCTCGGATCCATCTCCTCAGGCTCGACCTGGGCATGGGACTCAGGACCCTCAATAACTGTATGGGTGCTTTTTGGTGTTGTGCTACTGGTTTTCGTCATTCAGCAGCGTCTCAATCTCTTCACCGTCCCAGAAAGGCGAGCTTTCCCGGTATTCCTGCTTACGAAGCGCGTTGTTGCTCTGCCAAGTCTCTGCCTGATGTTTACTGCCATCGGCTATGGAACCACATTATACTACACGCCACTGTACTTTGCTTTCACCCGCGGACATGACGCTTTGGGGGCCGCATTGAGGTTACTGCCTTTTATTGGGATTTTCATCTTCATGATCTTCCTGTCAGGTGGTTTACTACCGGTGTTGCGATACTACATGCCCTTTTACGTGGCCGGTGCAGTCTTCGTGCTTGTTGGCGGAGGCTTGCAGCAGACCATCACGCCACAGACGTCCGAGGGTACCGTGATGGGCTTCGAGGCGGTTGTTGCGGCTGGATTTGGACTCATGTGGCAAACTTCGCTGCCGATATTGTCAATAGTCCTCCCACCCCAAGAGCGCATGGACGCAGTGTCGCTGTTCGCCATGGCGCAGCTCGGGGGCGTGTCAATTGGTCTAGCACTGTCAGGTGCCGTATACCAGAATGTGGGCTTCAACCTCGTGAAGACGGCGGTCGCCGACCTGGGATTCTCAGATCATGATATCCGCGAATTGCTCTCAGGAGCGGACTCTCCCATCTTGACAGCTGGCAACCAGGATCTGCTCGCACTTGTAGTGGCTGCAATTACAAAGGCGCTGCTGCGTTGCTTCTATTTGACTCTATCTGCCGGAGCTCTTTGTTTTATTGCAGCATGTTTCATGAGGTTTGAGGCTTTGAACTTCAAGAAAGCAGTCCCCGGATCAAAAAGCTCACCGGCCAACGAAAAGTAGCAAGTGAACGAGGTCCACAGTCCGGGGTGAGTCAATTGCCATGTGATCCTTGGGGGTTTGGACTTGAAAATAATGCATGCGCTTCTACGTCACCTAGTCAGGGAGTGTGCACATGACCAGCAAGAGCCTACATCCAATATCTTACCACCCCCGTTGTTTCGGAGTCCGGTACTTGGTGCCTCGGGACAGACCGAAGCCACACCAAGCTCCGTTGAAATCGATGGGGGCGGGCCAGGAGTTTGGTGGGTGGTTTGGATTGGACTGGTCGAGATCGCGCTCTAAGTATAGTGTCTTGCTTAGAATAGGTAGATCTCCCTGGAGTTCACGTTGCATTCAATCTAAGATCGGTATTTTCCTAGTTTGGACTATGTATGGCTAGGTCCGCAGAGCCGCAACTCTCCGCTGTTCTCGCCCTGACGCCAGTTACATAATGCTCACTGTTGGAGGGCTTGGATCCACTCGCACGCGAAACGACCCACGACCCAGGCTTTGGGTTCTATGGAAAACCCCACTGTCTTCCGGGCTGGTACCACGTTGGTTCCTAGAAGCAGCTTGACCAGATCTGGCCAGAAAGCAATGGCGAACCCCACGAGTCAACCGGACTTGAGCGATGGTCAATTTCTGAGGGAGCCCTGCTGTTTGGGCCTTAGCGCTTGCAAGTGGATGTGCGGTATGTGCTGCCCCATATTTCGGGAATAATGTCTCTAATCTCTGCCGGTAGAGGACGTCACTGCTCGGATGCGGGCTTGTTCTCACCGAGCTTGGTGAAGCCCCTTCACCACAGTCACGAGTCTGGAGTAATCAACGAGTGTAGTCGTACGGTATTGCATGCTTATGCACAGTCAAGCACGGTCTCACATAGAGGCAATTGGCGCCCATGTGACCACGATGGATACGTACTGGTGGCTCGCAGGTAGGCCATGCAGACCAGAGAAACGAAGCGGCTACGGAGTGCTCGCGTGGCGACATTGCAATCCAATCTCGAGGTGCAATCTACTGTCTGTATGCGACATGAAAGCCGAGCCGAGGTGAAGCTGCCGGGTCGATGTTACGTACGCCGAGATTGGCCCAAGAAGCTCCAAGAAACTCAGATTGCTCGGCTAGGCGATCAATAAGGGGATTCAATTCGCACCCTGATACCCAAAAACTTACAGCCCAATGGAAGTGCATCGGTTCGACATGCAGCATTGTATTAGCTCAAGCAGATGAGGCCGAGTCTCTTCTGTAGGGGAACATTATCTGGGGAATGCTCGGTGCTTCTAAACGGCCGGATACCCCGGATTGGGGAAGCAGTTCTCGCGTGGCTGCAAGAGTTCAAAGTCCTGGGGTATGGAGGTGAGCCAGCGATATATTTCGCCGACCGCCATCCGAATATTCCCTGTCGCCAGTGCATTGAACAGTCTCTTGTTGGAGCCAATGGGATCTGCATCCATGCCATTGGTAGCTTGCCAACTTAGTAGATTGGCATAAACTTACCGTAGTATGGCCTCAGGCCTGCCGTAACTTGGAAGTGAATCAAGCGGCCGAACTGGGCTGGTAGGAAACTCGCATGCTGGATCAATCGTACCGTGCTCATGCGTTACGGTCACGAGGTCTGTACGACACGGAGGGACAACGACGCCCGTCTTTCCGTGCTCGGCGGGACCGGCAGCTTCACCCAGGCTCTGGTGTCAAAGACAGCAGACTCAGCAGCAGAACGTGATCATCCCAACCCCACTGCCAAATTCCAGAACCACGGAAGAAATGCCCGTTTCCTGCAGTAATCAGCACTGGCACGACAGAATTTTTTACTGTTTAGTTAGCCGAAACGCAGCGTCGGGGCGCTCGTGCGATTCCGACACGAGTTCTCGCAGGTTTGGACTGCTAAAAACCCACTGCAATCTCTAGACTCCAGCCCTCTTGGTCCAGGTAGCGCGACCGCTTCAACGTCGGCAAAAGCGCAAGGGCCGCTGGGGGCCAACAATGGCCCTGGGGCGACCCAGTGACAGATGCCGTTTTGGGCAGCATCTCCTGCAAACAGCCAATCAGCGCGCCGTCGCGGTCGACTCGCGGCGGAGTGCCGGATCCCCGTCGCCAGAGCAGTGAGCAGTGAGCAGCAAAAAATGGCCGACAGAACGGCCGAGTTTCCACCCTGCAGCCCACAATGGTGCCGAAAGCCACCGAGTCCATTACGACAGCCAGCCAGGCCAGCGGCAAGAACTGTCGGGCCACGCGAGATCGTGCGGAGCGCTTCCAGAACGCATCCCAGTCCCTCCCCTCGTGTCGGGGTGCCGTCCGTGGGGATTTTACCTTTGTGGGATGATGGAGAATGGTCTGGAGTGCTCACGGGCACCCTGGGCCGAGTCTTCTGGGGAGCGGAGGTGGGTCGCGCGCCCAGAAGTCGGGACTGGGCCTTCCATCGCGGGAACTCGATCAGCAAGTGTATAAAAGTAGTCACGATGCCCTTCCCCAGAGTCCTCTTGATCCCATCTGCTCTGTGTCTCAGTCCTCCCCAATCTTCTCTGGAGTTCCCCTCGCATCCACCCGGGTCAGCTTTCTGAAGCTTTTCTCCATATACTAGTCCCACTTTTATATACTCAGAAAGACCCTATACCTGCAGCCCAAGATGCCTGGTGGCGCCGCTCCCACCCTTCACGCCACGGCGGACGTGAGCCGTGTTGAGGCTCCCGTCACGATCAAGGCCTACCTCATGTGCGCTTTCGCCGCGTTCGGTGGTATCTTCTTCGGTTATGACTCTGGTTACATTTCGGGTGTCAACGGCATGGACTTCTTCATCAAGACCATTGACGGCCCCGATGCCACTGCCTTGACGTCCTGGAAGAAGTCCCTCATCGTCTCCATCCTCTCTGCCGGTACCTTCTTCGGTGCTCTGATCGCCGGTGACTTTGCCGACTGGATCGGCCGAAAGTGGACCGTCATTCTCGGTTGTGCCGTCTTCCTCGTTGGTGTTGCCCTCCAGGTTGCTTCTGCTGGCCTCGGCCTCATCGTCGCCGGTCGTCTCGTCGCTGGTTTCGGTGTTGGTTTCGTCTCTGCTATCCTGATTCTGTGAGTAACAGTTAGACAACCCTTCCTACAATGGCAAGGCTAACCTCAATTCCTCCACAGATACATGTCCGAGATTGCTCCCCGCAAAGTCCGTGGCGCAATCGTCTCCGGTTACCAGTTCTGTGTCACTGTCGGCCTCCTCCTTGCTTCCGCCGTCGCCTATGCCACCGAGAAGCGCCAGGACTCCGGCTCTTACCGTATCCCCATTGCTATCCAGATGCTCTGGGCTATTATCCTCGCCATTGGCCTCTTCGTCCTGCCTGAGTCTCCTCGTTACTTCGTCCGCACGGGCAAGCTTGACCAGGCTGCCGGTGTCCTGGGTCGCCTCCGTGGCCACCCTGTCGAGTCCGACTACATTCAGGACGAGCTTGCCGAGATCATTGCCAACCACGAGTACGAGATGTCCGTCATCCCTCAGGGTGGCTACTTTGACAGCTGGTTCAACTGCTTCCGTGGTTCTCTCTGGGAGGCCAAGAGCAACCTGCGCCGTACCATCCTCGGTACCTCTCTGCAGATGATGCAGCAGTGGACTGGTGTCAACTTCGTCTTCTACTTCGGTACCACCTTCTTCAAGGATCTCGGTACCATCCAGAACGCCTTCCTGATCTCGCTCATCACCACCCTCGTCAACGTCTGCTCTACCCCCATCTCCTTCTACACCATTGAGAAGCTCGGTCGCCGTACCCTGCTCATCTGGGGTGCCCTCGGTATGGTCATTTGCCAGTTCATCGTTGCCATCATCGGAACCGTCAAGCCCAACGATAGCTCCGCCACCTCGGCCATGATTGCCTTCATCTGCATCTACATCTTCTTCTTTGCCTCGACCTGGGGTCCCGGTGCCTGGGTCGTCATTGGCGAGATCTTCCCTCTGCAGATCCGTTCGCGTGGTGTCGCTCTATCTACCGCCTCCAACTGGCTGTGGAACTGCATCATTGCCATCATCACGTGAGTCTTCTCCCTGTTCCGTACATTCTCCATTCTCTCAATGCTAATAATGACCCATAGTCCTTACATGACCGATACCGATAAGGGCAACATGGGCGCCAAGGTCTTCTACGTCTGGGGCTCCCTCTGCGCCTGCGCTTTCGTCTACGCCTGGTTCCTCATTCCCGAGACAAAGGGTCTCACTCTTGAGCAGGGTAAGTCTTACCATCAATTATAAATCAAGAACTCAGTAGCTAACCCCTTTTTAGTCGACAAGATGTTGGAGGAGTCTACTCCCCGCACCTCTGCCAAGTGGGTGCCGCACTCGACCTATGCTTCCGAGATGGGCTTCAAGAACGCCACCGAGCACGTCGAGAAGGAGAGGGATGTCGAGAAGCAGTCCTTGTAAAGATACTAGAAAGATTTCGGAGGAGTTTGCATATTGGATATGAGCTTACGCGAAGAGCATGGGTTGTTTGATTATAACGCGTTATGATTTCAGAGTACATCCACGGATATACCATCTAGATACCACACTCTACAAAGCGAGCAAAAAGACATGGTCAAAACATGTCAGCGGGTCTCAGCGTTGATTAATTGGGTAAAGATACCTATAAACAAATACAGTTAAAGTTCAAAATTATCCTGTCTGCCCTCTGCATTGTGTCCACTTCTTCAGCTGCAGCTATCAAGCCATTGCGACAAATTCTTCCAAAGGTTCTGCATCCAACTAGATCAAAATACTAACCGCCGTAAACCCAGGGTCCATGACCATATAGGGAATAGCGCCCTCGTCCATACCCTTGCTGTTGTAATAAAAGACCTTTGCCAAGCGGCAAAGCTCGAGGTAAAACATCTCCGAGATATCCCGGATCTCCACCTCGCCGGGCCCCGTCTTCTTCTTGTACACGTTCCACTGGCTCAGCGCAAAGTTGAGCAGGCTGCGGTCGCTCGCGACGCGGAAACTCAGCAGCCAGGGAATCTGGCTGGCCAGCAGCCACTCGCGCTGCCGGTCGATGGGCAGGGCGGCGACCAGGTCGCGCTCCGTGTAGGCGCGCAGCTGCGCCAGCGACGTGGGTGACGCCGCGCAAAGGCAGCTGGGCTTGGCGATGACGAAGGCCTGGTAGAAGTTCTGCAGATAGTTGACGGTCGAGTGGAACGGCGCCGCGATGTGGATGCACATGGTCACGGCGTCGACCAACTGGTCGAACGTCTTGATCGTCGGGAACGTCTTGATCCAACCGGCCGTTTGGATTTCTTGGCACCATTGCTCGATGTAGGGGTCGTCCGCGACCATCTGGTCGGCGCGGGGCTTGTCGTAGTATGTCAAGAGGATCGAGGTCACGTACTGCTTGATCGCTGCCCACATAAGAGTCATGTTCTTGGCGTACGCGTAGTTCTTGTATTTGGGGTTGTTGAGTGCGGCTTCCGTATTTGGGAACCCGCGTGTCGAGAGCTGCGCTGGAACATAGTTCTCGACGAAGTTGAAGTTCTCGAAGGCGTTGCGGATGAATGACGATGCTTGCTCGGGGCTGAAGCCAACAATGTCACGAATGACCTGCGGCACAAGCGTGTCTCGCGCTGCAGCATTCAACGAGAGCGTCTTATACCAATGGGGATGTAAGGTCTTGAAGATTATGTGGTCCATGGGTATAGTCCGGTTCGTAGCTACGATTAGTGACTCTTCAATGAAGTGGGAATTTGTCAGGTGGATTGTCAGCTCGTGGCGGATCCAGTCAGACACTTGTGCGCATGTCTTCGCATATCGCCATGGCCAGTCGGTAGCTTCCCCTGCAGTCGAATCTGATGGACTCATCCGTCTGTTGAATATAGTAACCGACTCTGCCATTGTGTTCTTGTAGTCGACCGTGATGGCGACAGGGTGAAGCTTCCCATCGTCGTGTAGTCTGTATAGCGTAACAGACGCGCACGCCCAGTTATCGTTACTCGCTGGTTGCTTGTCGTACAGCGTGGCACTTGATTTCACGCCCATAGCCTCCCGAAAATAGCTACAATCCTGAACAAACAAGGAGGAAGGGTCGATCCTTGGTATTAACTCAGCCCATTTTTGATACCCATTGGCCTTCGCCGCACTTGTGAACTCCTTGATCAGGGATGAAGAGGCTTGGGTGATGGTTGTTGGATTCGCGCCAGTGAACGACTGATCAGCAAACCGCCTGTCACTGAACCAGTCCGGCAGCATGCCAATATTCTCTCCTCGAGTAATGTCTGTTCCGGACTTGCGATGATACATGTTGTATTCTTCGACGTCCTTAATTGTGGGCCCGGCTTGCGGATCGCCAGCTATAGCAGATCTGACCTTGTCCAGGATCCAGTCTGCAGTCTTTCCCAAGAACGTATCTGGTACCACCTTCTGTATAATTATTGCCGACTCTGCTAGTCCCAAGGCATTGAATATCTTCCATTGTGGCTCTTGGTCGGAACGGGGAATCGTCTGGAGATGGGGTGGGTACGTTGCAGGCTGGCCATTGTCGAGCGGGTATGGTGAGTATTGATACATATCGCGTTTCTCTTTGAGGTCGATGTATCGCGGCAGTGTCGGTTCAAGCGCCAGCACGTCGAAGTAGGAACCATAGCTAACATTCGGTCAGAATAGTCTTTCCTTGACTAGTCATTGGGTGGCATACCTCCGCTCAATGCGTGCGTAGATCTGAGTGATTGCTGCCTGAGTCCCGGCGTATGTTCCTTCAACTATGTTGCCACCCGCGTAGTCGGTACCTGCTGGAGTGTGGGCGCTTTGGGAGTTGACTCTTTGGTAGATGCCCAGGCTCAAGAGCTCTTGTGTGAGAACACCGGGATCGTAGTCTTGGATGGGAGCCTCGGCCGCTTGCACAATCTTCTTGAAAAAGTTTCCTTCATCTGGATGCTGCAGTATAGCCTTTGGGTTTGCAATCGGCAGATAAGATGGAGGTTTAGGTAGCCTCGGATTCAGACTGGCAAGCAGGTGAGTCCTTGAGTTCCACACCCATTGTCTCAGATAAGAAACGACGCTTCCCATACTGTGAATTCAATATGTCGATCTTAGATGAAGTAGCCGGCTTATACAAGAGGAATAGACAAACAATGTTGAGAAAAACAACCTCTCAAGGAGGTTCCTAGGACCATGCCTTATAGTAGTTTCTAGACCTTTAGATAAACGCCCTGTCGGCTTTTAAGCTTCCACATTCCAAGCCATACTGCCACAATGGGACATAACCGTACCAGAGCCTGCATCTTGGGCCCAGCTCCACAGTGTTGCATTCCTAAAGGAAGGGATGTTTGATTGGTGGCTATGCCCCCTGTGGTACTCAACTGCTGACTATGCCTGTCGGCGTATGGCACTTTTTGAAATGTGAAAACCAACTCGCACATAGCGGCGAGGGACTTCCGGCCCAACGTCCTAAGGCGTAGGCTCCCAAAGGGATGGGTGGTCCAATGGCACCGCTGCTGGCGGCCGTAGCCAAGACAAAAAAAGAACACAACTGGGGGAGGCTGGAGCCACTGCAAAGGGCCAGAAGGGGCCAAACCGCCCGGGCTGAAGTCTACATGTCGGACCTCGTTCAGCCCTATGCCATAGTGTGTCACTTAGCGACTTGGTCAATACTAAGGGCCCAGGCCTTGGCAGCAGGTTTATACGCTTGTAATGATTACGATCGGGCGACACTATATCAAGCAATGTAAGACTTTAACAAAGTTTCGTGATTATGTCAGAGCGGAAAATGCGACGCATGATGCAGTTTCTCGAGATTTAGGGAAAGTCCGCCGTTGAAATGCAGCCAGCCACGTTGTGGAACCATCAGCTCCAGGTCTCACAGATCATTGGGAGAGAGGCGCATACTGTGTCTTTTACCATTCTCGCACGTTCGTATTGCTCTTCGATGCGGTGAATAATAAAGCACTAACGATTTCAGCTCACAACAAGCTCCAAACTAGACTCTGAATCTATCCTGGTTGCAATTGAAGAGACTGCTGATCGCGCTTTAGCCGGAAGCCTCATAACGCCTGACTTATTCGCTTGGTCGTAGTGTAAATATACCTGTACATATCCAATGCAACAATAATACATCTTGTAATCTAGTAAGAGATGGAATACGTGCTCCCCTCAGCCCATTAACTTCGTGCCGTGCCTGTTCAGTTTGGCCTGTAACATTATCATTCCTTTCAACGCACCACTGCTGACTGGCCAATTCTCGATTCCCAGGACCAATGCCGCAATAGTGAGCATACTCTTGACAAACCTGGCGTGCGGTGTGCTCCGTGACGGCGGTGTAATGACGACGATAATCCACAGGAAAATCCCCATCATGGACTTCCACACGCTGAGCGGCACACGCCATACAGTGGCCCATACTTGGTAAAAGTCAGCAACTGAGCAGCTTTGGCTCAAAGGTTTCCGTGCGACGATTGCGGACGTGTAGACGAGAGCAGCGAGGCGGATCGACTGATACACATAGTCTGGGGCCGGCTCCATCGACACCGACGAGGGAGAACTCCTATTGGACGTGGATGCCTGTGTAGTGGTACTTGTTTGCCTAGTCCCTGAGTCCTCGGCCTTGTGTCTTGTAGATGATTCATTCTGCCTCGATGTTTCTGGAGAAACTGCCGGTAATCCCCAGATTCGATCATGTATCCAACGTGCAGTCGTTTCCAGTTTCTGGTCTTTCTGCTGGTCGGATTCGGTCGGCGAAGATATCGCCAAGGCTATGACAAAACGGACGTCGTCAAGGATTGCTGCCGTTGTTGGGTGCATTCGGTATGTGCCAGCTAAGCTGGCGAACGTGATTGGCGATGCAATGAGGGGGGTGTTGTGAGCGTGTTGGAGCGTACCTGGGTTCTTATCTCGAAACTCGAACACGGGCCCTTCCTGAAGATATGGTGGGCCTTCGAATGTAATCGCAATACCCAGATCGGCTCTTGAGTCCAGAGTAATTAGCTTCTACGCAAATGGTATGGCAGCTGCGGAGAAGCTTACAGTATAACCATTTTGCTCAAAAGCCCTTCAAGGCCGAGGTTTCCAAATCCTCCGCGTAATCTGATCATGCGTTTCATCCCATTCAGATGAGCACGCAGGTCTTGGGTTTCCCCCCAGTACCATTCATCAATGATAAGCTGGCAGACACCAGCGATAGCTTCATCGCTGGTTGCGTCTTTCTCAGAGCGGAGTCGGTCGTTGAGCATGCGAATAGCCTGGCCCTTGATCAACATCGCGACTGTCTTCGAACAAGGTTAATGCTGAGCGTAATGAAATGACTTTTCTCCGGGAAAGAAATGAGAAAATGAACGAAATACCTTGTCTAGATGCTTCATTTCGTTGAGAAAGCATGCAGCAGTATATACAGAGATGTGCACGAGCAAGGGGCTCTGTATGCAGAAAGGCATGAACACTTTGTAGTATGGACTCGAAAAATCCGGGTTGCCGTCTAACGAGGCTTTGAACCGTGACATCAACTTGACATCTACTTCGAGTCAGTCTTTGTCCGTCCTAAACGAACAAGGGACTCACATATCTGTAGTAGTTGAGCATTCAACGTCGTAGGCGCCAGGGGCAGGTTGTGTAAGATCTCCATCGGGCTCTGCAGTGTCAACAGGCTGCTGCTGGAGTTCACAGCCTTGTTCCAATCCACCTCCTCATATGCGTTTTTCGCGGCCCAAAACGTTATGTGGCTGTTCGGAATGCTATGTGTGTGACTGAGAAGCCGGATAGCATCGTGGAGTGTATCGCTATGCTCGGTGCAGCTCGGGTCGCAGTACGGCAGTCTGCTGTTCGAGAGGCTTCCCCAGTGGAAGGACTTGCCTTTCCCCGGGGATTGGGCCCCGGGAAACTGAGTTAATATATCGATACCGGACCATGATACAAGGCCATTGGACTCTTCGGTCTCTTGGTAGGGTGGTGGTGATGCTTCTGGAGGGCGTGGCCAGGGGCCACCTTGGACTGCCAACTGCGAAGCGAGTTCTCGTTGCTGCAACGCTACAACGAACGACGACGTGTGTGGAAGAGGGGTTTCTGTCCTGCTGAATCCAGGTTAGAATCCTCCTGCACAAAACTTGAGTAACTCGCCTCTTTTCTCTGTATTCGCAAGGGGGTTGTGGGAAACGCCGAGCACAGTGGTTACACGGTTGGGCCTGGTTGCACTATGCATGAATTAGCCATCTCAGCCAGATAACCCTCACCAAGCTCTTGTAATAGCCAGGACAATAAAGTGTGGGAATTATGTGGTATAGAAATAGACGCCGGTTTTGACGGGCGTGCGTAAATTTGTAGTTTACAAAGACGCCAGAGTGGTGGCTGCGCAAAGAGCCACACATTAGTGTTAGATATGCGCAGGCTGCCAAGTGCGACTTAACCAGCATCTTTAAGATATGGCGGATCCTGGAGAAAACTGAATTTTGGAAGTTGAGTACACGCGTATATTACCTTTTGTTTCCTTCTGCGGCACTCAGAACAGCTCGTTGTGGCCCTTTCGGCACGAGGGGTTTTGACTGCACGTGCTTGCTGCATGGTGTCGGACTTTGTCGTTTGCGGAAGATAAGTATTGGAAGTCCGACGGCTGGGTTAGCTGTAAGACTCCTCGAAGTCTGGATATGAGCAGCCGAAGTAGGGCCTATAGGGCTGTTCTCGACAGCGCTGCTGTTTTGGCGTTCATATGCGAGGTACCTGCAAGATATCGGATATAGTCTCAAAGGGGTAAGGCCTGAGTTCACGCTGCAGTCCTGAACGCGGTCAAAGATTAGGGTAAGACGGGGGAGTAAAGCGTCACAGAGATGGGTAGGGCTTCCAGAGTGACAAAGCGATCGATTATCATGATCCGTGCTGTGCTCAGTGAAGGATTTGAATGCTTCTCGGCAAGAACGGGGGATGATGGAGCATTATATCGAGCCTCTCCGTGGATAAAAGCTGTAAATTCAGCTGAACGTCAGTTGCTCGCTGATGCCCATACATGGTTGAATTAAGTATGCTATGCTAACTGAAGCAGCCTCTACAAACCCCTGGAGTTGAGGCATCGCCATTGGGTCCATTTACGGGAAACGCTATTGATGGAAGTCTGAACAGCTCCAAGGTACAGAGGGGTCTTGGCATGGATTGGTGGATGGAGGCAAGCCTGGCCAGATCTCACTGACACCGGAATCGCTTCGGTTGCATTGCCGCGGATTCAAGGCCGGCACGCCTTGGGAAGGGGCTCGACTTCTCCAGGACTTTTAAACGAGAGGTTTTCGGTGCCAAGGAGCAAAAGCAAAAACGGTGGCTTCTCTGCCCTGTATTCGAGACGTTTACTGATCTTTCCCGGCCGGAAACGCACATAACGTGAGATAGTTGGAAGCGAACGCCGTCAAAGGGCTAACTTAGCTGGCCATCGGCTGCCAGCAAATGACAACGCGTCTTTGCGTAGCGATGTGGTGGTCATCGCCGTATTTCTAGTGGGCGAACCCAACTGCCGTCGCTGCAGTCTGGAACCAACGGGCTCCTCGTCGTATGACTGGTGGGACAGCGAACAAGCGCGGGGGTCGCCAACGTTCAAAATTGGACTAGTTATTTCCAGCCTGCTTTTGATGCCATCGTGAGAATTCTCAGATCTCGCAGCGATCGGCAGGGGCCACAACGTGCTTAGTCTGCGTACGTGCCAGAGTGTCGGGTCGATGGGCAGTGGCGATTCGGGGGGTGGGGCTCTGGGCTTGGGCCTGGGCCGGGCAGGCAGGACCCCTATAGCCCTAGATACATGACTGCAACATGCACGCGTGCGGCACTGACTGGACAGACAACAATTTCCTCTCACAAATTGCACTCAGGCTGGGGATCGAATTGAATATACTCGATACGAGACCCTTGAGATCAATTACTTTCCAACTCTGTACTTGACATCTACAGTAGGTATCATAAGGCCTGGAATCCCCCTCTCATCAGGCAAGAAAAAAAGAAAAATCGTATCGTCATGTGCGTGAATGGTATCCTTGAAAACGCAAATGACCTCCAAACGCCCCAACTCTCTACTAACACTTAAAAAGCCAAACGTGCTTGTTGCTTTCCTGCAAGTAGCGCAAGAATTGCCCGCCCGCTCTCCTCGGACTCTGGCCAGATGCACCATGTCTTGGGATTACCGGCCCCTGTAGTTGGGTTTCTTGGCCATGTTCACCGCCGGTGGTGGTTGGTCGTCATCCATGGGATATGGAAGAGCCGAACCGTTCGCTGGCCGGCGGCTGCCTGGTCCCTTACTCTCCTCCAATAACGGCGTTTTCGGAGGCCTTGGCGGAGCAAGTGGCTCTATGCGCTGTGCTTGCTGCGGGGAATTCTGCACAATGGGCATCGTGTGCTGCCTGCGAGGATGTTCGTCCGCGCTTGTGATCATAATCTTGTCGGCGCCTGAGCCGTTGCGGTACTGCGAAGGAGTTGGCGCAGTCACCACGAGGCGGTCCGGGTCGTCCGATGGCGGCTTGGTTGCAGATACGAGTGGGCTCTGTGCCGGCGGCTGATGCGGCCTCACCGGTTGTAGAGGAGGGGATGCGTGGCTGGTTGCTGGCCGCATACGTTCGTTTGAGCTCCGCGGCGACGGGGTGTTAGCGGCCCCGGGCAGGGAGAGTCGATCCGTTCCCGAGTCGTAAGATTGCCGACTGGGAGGCGTATTTTGGATTGCCATTGGCGCTGGGAAATCACCAGGAAGCTCGACTGCCAGCGGAGTGTTCAACGAAGAGGAGTAATAAGACGACGTGACGGGAGGTGAGACAATTTCCGGAACATTGCTCATCCTCTCGTAGCGTTGTTTCGCTCGGTGGATTTTGGCCAGCTTTGTTGAGGACCCCTGGATCATCTTCTGCTCGTCCGGTCGACCCATATATCTCCTGGTTCCAGTGCTGATTTCTGAGAGACGATGCCATTCGTTCATACCAAACTCGCCGACTCCGACTTCGACGTTCAGCCGGTAATAGTTCTCGGCGTTGACACCGCGCTTCATCAGGTGCTCCTTCTTCATGTATTCGTGGATAGTCTCGCATCCCTCGATTTTCTGGATGAGCTTCTTTCTCGCCTCGGCAAACTCGCCCATAAAACCTTCATACCATACGTGCGAGTTTTGTTCAGTGCCCCGGGGTCGCTTTCCCGTGCCGACACTGACGAATACACCGACCTCACGTCCTGGCCACTCGTTCACGGTCGCTTCGTCGAGGGCGTGAGGAGACGGGTTGAATGTGCCGCCCCCGTCATCGTGGAAGAGCGACTGCCCTACCCTGATGGGCTTGAAAGCAAGTCCAATGGCGGACGTGGCCCGTCCAGCTTCCCAGATCTTGCAGTCGTATTCCGGTGCCGGTTCCTTTCTCGAATCGTAAGAGCGCAGCAGCGCCGGATCTCCGCCTCTCTGAGTGCCTTTGTAATAAGCCGTGACAGCGCTGTAGATGCAGATGTTAGCCAGTAGTTCTCGGGTCCGGTTGTGGATCTCGAATCAAGACTCACGTTTTTGTCCTGTTTTCCCTCTCGTCGTACAGTTTGGCGTTGGGATCACCGTATCCGCCGTGAAATGCTGGCCTGGCCATCTGCGCCGTCGGACTCCGGGCGCTAAAGCTGACAACACTCGCGTTGCTGGAGTGCCGCCTCACGGCCGATGCCGCGCTGGATCTCGTGGCCGCAGAGAGCGGGCTGGTGAGGCTGGAGGCCGTGCCGTCGTTGCCCTCAGCGTCGTCCACCGTGTGCTCTCTCACCGCCTCCTTGATGGCCTGTTCCAGCATCGAGGCCTTGAAGAGCGTCGATCGGTAGGGGATGCCGGCGATGGTCTTGTCCGTCTCGAATACCATCCTCGTCATGCGCACATACAGCTCCTTGCACTGCTCCAGGTCCAGCCTCAGGCGGCCCAGCATGATGGCGATGAGGCCGCCAGTGCCGGTGCCGACTATCAGGTCGAAATGGTCGCATGGCTTCGGGATCTGGTCGCGCCGCGGGGCCTTGCCTTCGATTTCGACGTAGGTCCGGTGCATCAACTCCTGCAGAATGATAATCATAGAATAGCCTCGAACACCCCCGCCATCTGTTGCCCCGCGCAAAGACGTCAGTCGTTTGTGATCTGTGCCAGCGCCGTTGAAACACTAAGTCGCAGGGATCAAGCACTCACCGAGAGAGAGAATCCGCAAAGGCGGACCTTTGGTAGTGTCTTTCCTTTTCAGCCCCCCCTCGAGTTCCATGTTGTTTCGCGACGTGGAGGGAATTCCGCTGCTTTGCGAAAACGTTGGGGAGAGGAAAGATGTGGTCGCGAGAGGCCCGGCGCAATGGGGCAGGAGGATGACGGCCTCGCTCGCTGTGGGCTGCTGCTGATTGTCGCTACAGCCCTGGTCCAGGTTGGCACCGGGTATTACGCAACAAAGCTGGGAAGTCTCCAAGGCCGGGGCTTGGCGAGTAAACTAAGCCACGACGGGAGATCTGGGGATCTTGGGTATGATTGTCCTCGGATGTGGTCGGCGCGGGCTGCGGGCGAGGACTGTCGTGCTGAGTTTGGCTAGAGAGAGGCGTAGGTTTGCAGATGCGTGTATGGCTCTCGCAGTACTATGTATGGGATAGGCGACTGGTTAGCAGTTCGTCGGGCTATCTGCCAGATGTCGTGAAATAGTTTCCGGCCTCACCCTGTTAAGCTTAAGGATACTATGAACGAATAGCGGGGCGTGCCTGCAGCAGCTGGGCGAGTGTGGCTGTGGCCCGAAGGCGCGCGTCACACATGGCCCCAAGGGCCCCAAGGGCCCCGATTAGCAGGCTGTCAGTCGCTGGCGTCAGGGCTGTCAGCGGCCAACAGGGGTCATGTCCCGATGGTAAAGACGAAATCCCATTGACTTTTCTGGCACTGGCCCTTGTTCTCGCGTCTTCACCGTAGTCATATTGCCGTGTCAAGTGACTTCATACTGACTAGGGCAACCAACACCTCAGACCATCATGGAGGGCCCGAGGGGCAATGGAACCAACTGCCATAACAAAACGATCCGCGCTGTCCAGGTTCAATCCGGACATGGGATCGCCTCAGGAGGCCGCCTAACGACATTTTCCTTTATTCCCCATCGAGCGCCGTGACAGCGTCTCCAGAAATCACGTCGTTTCTCTCCAGTTCCGAGTCATCAGTGGCCCGCTTATCTCATCTTCGGCCTGTCCCTGGATTCCATTGGCTGTCGGCGGCTCTTTTACGGGCGCTTATGGCCGAGAGTAGCATCGGAGCCGTGTGGCTGTGCGAGATGGTGGTGACTGTGGTGCCTCTAAGTGTGCGAACTCCATCAATGATCTTCTTGCCGCCACTTGAATTGGGCTGCCATGCCCAATCATTGACCATCAGATTGCTTAGACTGCTGCTTCCGGCTCCGCGGCATTGGGTTGCGAAGCTCCACAATAGAAACTATTCTTTTGTCGGGTTTTGAGAAGAGAGGCTTGTTCAGTGTGTGTCAATATGTGTTCTCGAAGAGTTCTGGAAATCTTCGAAAAAGGTGGACCTTGGGAGGAATGACCTCATTGCTCACGAGAGCCCTTCCGCGGCAGTCTCCAACGTTCAGTCAACGGCCAAAATTCACCTGGCGTTCCACGAAATGAGTCGCACTCTTCGACGAGTTTCTACTTACGACTTGCTTTGAGTCAATTTCAACATGTCGGGTATATTCAGTCAATATTGACGTCTTGCCGCATCTTGCATGTCGTACACCTAGAAAACTTCGCTAGCACCTCTTCTCGTCACTCTTGAATGGCGGGCACCTGTACAAGACGGCGTGTGAATTAACACTGGGATTGAGTGACTTGGCAGTGAATCTCTTGATGGTGGGTTTGAGCTCATTTCATGGAGTCTCGTGTGCTCATTGATATGCGATTGGCAGCCCTTAGCAGGTGGCCGAGACGTGATGCTATCATGAAATTTAGCATTACTCTCCGCTTGAGGACCGCTGTTTCTTGTGTGAGATTCATTTGAATGTAGCTTATCAAGTAAAATTTCCTCTCGGAGCTCAAGTACCAATAATAGCAATCATGAATGAAAGCCATCGCATAGAGGGAGAGCAAACAAGGGATATCGATTATTTCAGCACCTTCACATCTAATCCTTCGCGTGTTCTAAATATATGGCCTTTTATCGTGCCCGACTATCTCAACCAGCGCCTTGGAAATACTCACTAAAGGATGTCGTTGCGCACAGTGATCCGATTCACAAGGCCTGATTCTCAGCAGGACGGAATAGGTGCGCCGTACTATCTTACACTCTAGCTCTGTCCGAGAGGAAGGAGGGAATAGGGAACCCAGGAGAATTTTTTTTTATTTTTTATTTTTGGAGAGATAAATAGAGAGTTATTTCAAAACCGCCAAGGCTAATCAGTATCTGTGAGCAATGCAGCTTATGGCACCGCCCAGCCCCAAAGGGGCACCAGCAAAGGGGAATCGCGGCCTATCATCTTCTACAACACCTGAGAGCAGTTACTTCCCACTAGACTGGTCGTAGATCTTAATATTAAATTTTTTTAATGTTCTCTGTCCCTCCCATTCGTCTGGGTAGATACATGTGAGTTTGTATACAGGAGCTTTCTCTTTCGTGACCCCAACGACAAACTAGAAGGATTTATGGATATACCTGCCTGTATCTCTGGTTAGCCAACAATCACATATACATACACGCTACTACGCAGTAGATATATGATATTCCGCCAGTGCATGCAGCTAATTACGCGAATACGGTGCTGCTGTAGTCAGGTTGGCAGCCTTACTGCAAGTATGAACTTAAGGTAGGCCCGATAATGCCCCCGGTCTGCACCAAAGTCGCCAGGATAAACCGGCTCGCCATACCGAGGTGTGGATGGGCAGGAAGTGATTTACCCCGAGATTTGATGCTGCATTGTACACATTGAACTCGGCGTAAGTGGGAGCGAGGGGCTCTTGAGCTGAAGACAGCGCCACAAGACCTCTGTACCCGAGATGCCACGGATGCCTCTGCAGATGTAACGAGTGATGGCTCTACAAGCTTAGTGTCTGGATTACTTCCTTGGACGTAACGTACAGCCAGCAGCCTACGATTCCAAGGAAACGCGCAAACCACATTTCCATGATATCGTTTGTGAAGTGGCGAGGCGTCTCAGCTGCTGTTAACTGTGGCTGGAACACGCGAGAGTTTTCGCTGCGTGCTTCGCGACGAGCTTCGCTTCGCTGCAGCCCTATCTGCCGCCGATACAAATCCATGTTACAATAGGTTCAACCCGAGAAGCCAGCTCGGAAGTTGCCGTAGAGGGCTGCTCGGTCCGGCCGATTATGGCCGTTGCCCTAGAAAATTATCACGGAACAGATACCCACATCACGCAAGGGTTTCTGCCCAAAGAATCGAGTTGGATCCATACATGTGAGGATTCTATGTGCAGGCGGAGCGGAGTCGGATAAAGATTTTGACAGATTCGCGCGGAAATGAATAAATGGTCCCATTCCGCGGTGGGCTCGTCTAAACGAAACATCTCGCTACAATCACAAGCAAGCTCCCTCTGCTCTTTGTGCGCCATGTCCGACTCTGCGACACCGCGGCCATATCGACCGTATGTCGAAATTGACTTCGCCGTTCATAAGGCTCTTGAGCTTGGCGTGGCCGGCCGTCCGTCCGTCTAGACGGGTCTTTGCCATGGTGAGGATCAGAGGATCTTCGTGAGGCTCAAAGTCTGTTTGCTGGGCGCTAGCCGAGGCTTGAGTTCACGATTGCAACGTTGTAGTAAAAAGCTTGAACCAGAGTTGGGGCTTGTAGTGGGGTCCTGGGGTTATTGGGGAAATTGGGCTCGGGTTTTGGGGGGGGTTTTGGGGGGTTTGGGGACAGACCCAGTCCTCACATACCCCAGTCTCTGGCGGGATTCAAGGCTCTGTGGCCCGTGGTGTGCAGCTGGCCCGCCTTGCTAACACGCTTTCAGCACTAATCCCACGGCTGCCATGCACCATGCCCTTGTCTTGCGAGCGGAAGCCGGCGCCACTGCCGTCAGAAAACATTGGCACGCCAGTCTATAATGACATCAGAGCTGTCTACGTGAGGCACTGCGAGCCATCGAATGTTCGATGGAAGCAGATGCAAAGAAAGACATCTGCCAGGGACGGTACAACATTGGCAGACGACATGGCACAGCATACCTAGCCTGGAAGAGGGGGGTTTGGACCAAGCTTCCCCAGAGCTTCCCCAGACTTTGGCCGAGTTTTGTGGTCCCAGGATGATGGCCGCATATCCTGCAGAAAGTCTGACTTCGTGTCGACGATCCCTGGTGATGGATTGCGCGCCGTTAATGTGTAATTGCAGCACTTCCATCTAGCGCAAGACCATCCCAATCCTCAACGCACCCTCCTGATCATTTAGCCAAAGGCTACCGTCGAGAGGAGCTCCTAATGGCCGGCCTCCTGAGACATTCGAGAATGCGTTTCCCCTCCTGCCCACTTGATCTCCATTCCTGCTTCGATGCTCGTTGGTTGCGGCCTTACTATGGTCAAATCCCCCTCAAGTTTCTCCATGGGGTTTGGAGCAGCTCGCTATCCCCACCGTTGACCCCCGGCTACTCGCCCGAGTCGGGCATGCTGCGTGCAAGTGTTGACGCACGCACAATGCTATCCCGATGCGTGTGACCTTGGGATGTGGATCATTCGGCAAGGGCTTCTCATCCCAGCGGGCTCGCCTAATTCGTCGGAACAACGGACGAGGCATTGTAAGCCTGTCTGGTTGTTGCAGTTTCTGTTCCCGACACTTGTTAAATCACCGATCCTGTGGGTGGCATGTGCCACTCACAGTTGACGAATTTCATCCCCTGTTCCCGGAAACAGCCATGCGTAAGAGAGTTGCGATCGGCCAGCCACACCTCCCAGAACGGTGGGAATTAGTCAAGGTTGTAGCTTACCATCCAAGCCGTGGTGACATGGGTCATGTCACCAGGCGTGGACTTGCGACTGCTCTTCACCGACACGCCAATTCTGGAGCTATGTACCCAGTGTTCCCGAGAGCAAGTGCTTCGGATGAAGAGCCGGGGGGCATTCGAACTACGCCGGCGTGAACTTGAATTGACTTGGGCTCCCCTTGTCACCACTACACCAGGGACTCCAGCGCTCCTATAAGATCCACCCACCCCCCCTCATGTTTTTGTCCGTGAACCTAGTCTTCCTCGCATTGCTTCCCTATAGCTAGTATCCCTAGACCGCGAGGGTCTTTATAAGACACCATGATCAAGATTGGGAATCTCTATCTAATCGCGGCCATCTCCGTCATCGGTAAGCCAACTTACATGCCATGATGATGCCTTTACCGCGTCCCCAGTGCTGACTCTGTATTCAGGGGGTGGCCTTTTCGGCTTCGATATCTCGTCGATGAGCGCCATCATCTCGACGCAGCCATACCTATGCCAGTTCGACGAGCAGGGTATCAACCCAGACAATGGCTTGTGCCAAGGGCCGACCCCGAACACACAGGGTGGTATCACTGCAGCTATGCCCGGTGGCTCGTGGCTGGGTGCCCTGGTTTCTGGTATTGTCTCTGATAGGTTCGGCCGCAAGACCTCTATTCAGGTCGGCTCCGTCATCTGGTGAGTTCCAGGCCCATGCAGGCGACAAGATTGCTGCGTATTAAATTCATTTCTCAACAGGGTCATCGGCTCGATTATCTGTTGCGCCTCTGTCAATATTCCCATGCTTATCGTTGGCCGTGTTATCAACGGTTTCAGCGTAGGAATCTGCTCCGCGCAGGTTCCTGTTTATATCACCGAAATGGCACCCCCTTCGAAGCGTGGTCGACTGGTCGGCATGCAGCAGTGGGCAATTACATGGGGAATCATGATCATGTTCTTCATTTGCTATGGCTGCAGTTACATCAGTGGTGCAGGAGCCTTCCGAGTTCCTTGGGGTCTACAGATGATCCCTGCCATTCTCCTGTTCTTGGGCCTCCTCGTCATGCCGGAGTCTCCTCGTTGGCTGGCGAAGAAGGACCGTTGGGAAGAGGCAAAGGATGTACTCACGCTGGTGCACAGCAAGGGCAACCCCAACTCAGCTTTCGTCGCCAAGGAGTTGGCCGAGATTCGTGAGGTTGTCGAATTCGAACGCCGGAATGCCGACGTCAGCATCTTTGAGCTTTTCTCTCCCCGAGTAATCAACAGAACTCACATTGGTAAGCATGCCCTGGATCTTGCTTGGTGCGCTCGCAAGTGGACTAACAATTCAATTCAGGAGTATTCACTCAGATATGGTCACAGTTGACCGGCATGAATGTTATGATGTACTGTAGGTACTCCCGCTCTACTGTGTTCCTGATGATCTATAGAAGTATATATAGCTCTTGTTAGGTGGAATCAAGCGGCATTCCAACCAGACTGGCTATATTTTTACTACTGCCTATCAAATTGAGACAGCGAGAAGCTAACATGACCTCACTCTAGATATCACATATGTCTTCACAATGGCAGGCCTGGGATCGAACGTGCTTCTCCCCAGCGCCATTCAGTTCATCATCAACGTCTGCTTGACCGTTCCTGCACTCATTTGGATGGATGCCTGGGGTCGCCGCCCAACTCTATTGGTTGGCGCATTCTTCATGTGTCTGTGGATGTGCATCAACGCGGGTCTCTTCGCTGTGTACTCACGGCCCCCGGTCCCTGAGGACCACTTCACCACACCCTCCGAGTCTATGGCAATCAGTGGTGCTCCTGCAAAGGCCGTCATTGCCTCTACCTACCTCTTCGTCGCGTCGTACGCCCCAACATGGGGCCCTGTAAGCTGGACTTACCCGCCAGAGCTGTACCCTCTTCGCCTCCGTGGAAAGGCGGTCTCTCTTGCGACATCGGCCAACTGGGCATTCAACTTTGCTTTGGCCTATTTCGTACCACCGGCGTTTGAGAACATCACCTGGAAAGTCTATGTCTTATTCGCAGTCTTCCTCTTTGCCATGTTCTGGCACGTCTTCTTCCTGTTCCCTGAGACGGCCAACAAGCCATTGGAGGAGGTCGAGGCTATCTTCGACTACAGCCCACCTGGATCCATCAAGCTCATCGGTACGCCAGCGTGGAAGACGCACAATGACCGCAGCATCATCCGCCAGGAACGTGACATGGTCAGCTCGGAGGAGAAGATCGGCTCTGCTGAGCACAAGGACAGTATGTAGAGTCTGGAAGTAGAAAGCCAAAGGTCTTCTGGCCTAGCTTTCAGGGACATTTGATTGCTACGACGCAGTTCTCGCGGCATCCCAGGGGACAAGTGCTCGAAGTGGACTCATGTGCCCGCTCATGCAGGAACATAGGAAGGTTTATGATCGTGCGAATGAACTGTAGGATATTCAGTCACTCATTAGTCATTGGTTATTTGTAACTATACCCGGGTAGTGAGCTTTGAATTCATTGGAGTCCTGAACCAGACCAAAAGCCTTTCGCAGTGAAGATCCCCAGCAATCGAAGGCCGGCATCCTCCGCTGGCTGCTGCAGAGTCTCAAAGCAGAGCTGAAAATGGCTGAATTGGCAACATGAAGCCCCATGTCAGACGGACAGTTTAGTCAGTGTCGACGCCACGAGTAGTCTTTTCTTGAATCCCTAGCTACCTAGGTACCCAGTCTAGTAAAAGTTGCTGGTCAGGCCCTGAGGTGAAGATATAACTAGGAAGCGATTATCGCGACCAGGGGTCATGTTCCATGCCGTATCTTAAATATGTAGCGAGGGGATACATCTTTCATCTCCAAGGAGTAGTCCACTCATTCACCTCGATACGGACTCCTGGTGTTGAGGCTGCAGCTTGGAAAGGAGGAATTACATTAGGAATGAGCCGTAGGTCCTCTCTCTTGATGCTAAACCCGCCGGGCACCTGCAATTCCACACACATTGAGCCAGCAGATGAGGCGAAAAAGCACGTATCGTACTGGTGCACCGCCGCGGTCCCTTGTCTCATGTGGCGAGCTGAAACCTGGCCTATGCACTTATACACGTTGTCCTCATTCGCGGGGCTTTATACCAAATGATTTGTTCCCCTCGACCCCTTAGCGAGTACTTGCCAGCCCCGCAGATGGAGCAGCCAGTGAAAAGTCGTTTTCCAGCGTGCGCCAAGGCGCCAGGCCCCAGGGCAGCCCCGGTTATTCCTAGCAGATCTCGCCTATGGGCAAAAATCGTCAACAAAAAAAGACACCGCCCGGGCGCCCTCAGGGATCTACACGGACGGCCAGCCCACACAGCCCACAGCCTCGTCGTCGGTAGCCCAAGCCTGCTCGTAAGGCTGCTGAATTGAGTCCCCCATCCACAATCTCGCCCTCGTCGCCTCGCCTGTTTCGCATGATCTCTATATCGCCGCGCGTGGGCCTCTGAGCCGTTCCGACTTGCTTCTGACGGGTCCTCACCTCGCCTCTCGTCGCACCGGCTTCCTCGGTTCCTTCAATTGAGCGGACGGTCGACGCTGGCCTCTCATGGACCCCCCAGCGGCTAAGAAGCGGCGCCTCGCACCGAAGGAACCTCCGCAACCACCACAACCGCCGGCCTTCCCTCATGAGCCCGTGTGTATCCATCGCCCAGCGGGCCTCGCCCGGGAAGAAATGTCGTCGCGCTGACCGCTCTGCAGGCACCACCGGTGCAGCATTACCAGGTTCAGGAGGTGCAGGTGGCCCCAGTCCCACCGCCTCCGGAGAGACATGAGTTCGAGTTGTTCGCGAGGCATCTGCAGGATGCCGCCATGCTGATCTACCGACAATCGCAAAAGTCCCCGTACTCGAACGTTTCGGTCTTGATCCTGCGATGGGAGGACGACGGCCCACCCGACCCCGAGCTTGCGGCGCTCGAGCAGGTCCTGGACGAAAGGTACAATTACCGCATTGAGAGATGGAATATACCGACAAAGACAAATCCAAGCCTCAAGCTGGGCGTCCGCATGTCTACCTTTCTGGAGAGACAAGGCCCGGATCATCTGCTGATTGTATATTATGCGGGGCACTCCTATGTTGGTGTCGACAACCAGCTCTTCTGGGCAAGGTGAGGCTTCCGTAACTGGAATTGGTGTTTTCCATGTTCTGATAATCCCGTAGCGATGCGACAGAGATTGCTGCCAAGTTGAGGTGGAGTGGTTTCCGCTGCCTGTTCGAGGAATCGTCGTCTGATATGCTGCTGCTCTTGGCTGGCTATGCAAGCAGAGACCCGCCCATCTCCGGTAATAACGGCAGTGTGAAGCAAATGATATCTGCAAGTGGTACCGAACAGGGCATACAAGATATCCCTGGGCGCTCTTTTACGGCTTTAGTCACAGATGCCTTTCTGAGGTTAAGCGTAGGGCGGCCTTTCACAGCTGAACACCTGTGGCAAGAAGTTGCCTACCATCGCCAGCAAGAGCTACTGCAGAACACTGGACTCACCAATGGGGCTTCTAAAAGTATATCGCTGGCCGACAAGCTTCCGATACTACAAACTCTCAACCCTGGCAAAGGTCAGAATTTGACTTTGGCCCCCTTGGCACACCGCCCGGAGCCTCAGGCACAGGTGGACGGCGAGGCGCAGTCGACTGGCAGCTCCCAGCAAGATAGTGTTATACATCCACATTCAGTGGCTGGTCTTACATTTGACGAACCAAGGGTCCTTGTCTGCACAACCTTTGTTGGCGAGGCAAGCCCGGACATGTCATCTTTCAACCAGTGGCTTCACAACACCCCCGGAATAGCCACAAAAATCGTAGTCGAGGGCATGTTCCTCGGCCCCCCCACCATGCTTCTGATATCAATGCCAGTACCCCTGTGGAATGTCGTGCAGCACGATAAAGTCTGCTGTTTCCTGGGCTACATCACCTCCAAGAACCTGACGCATCTCTACAAACGTTTGGTCGGATCTGCCTCCCCTACCACAGCATCGGCCAAGGACATGGAAGCTGGACGCATGCTTCTAGAGGCACGTGAAGTTGCTTCCACAACTCCTGTTATCCACCGACGTGAGTACAATCCGGGCGATGCAAATCACCTCCAGAGACTGCCGGAAACACCAAGTCGTCCTGATGGGTTGGTCCGCGGGGACCCCATGAGCCTCAGTCAGCCTTCGGTATCAGGTCCGCATGCCTTTTCAGGTACCACACCTATCATAACAGTGGCGAAGCAAGATGATGTGGAAGACTCGGCCGAGATGAAGGAGGCAGCTGAACAGCTCAAGGCTCTGAGTCACGTTCGGCACCTGAGCGATGATGTTGGCTCCGCCCATGCGCATTCATCTCTCATGGAACTGACGCCAGATGCCAAACATGACGACGTATCTTCTCATGAAGTCGTTGAACCGGGCTTCGACGATACCCAACAAAACACGCCATCTGCTCGGCCGAAACAACGCCGATCACTGCAAAAGGTTACCCCGAAGCAAGAAACGCGCTGCAATCTCTGCAGCCATGCACCCTTCAAGGATTCATCATCGTTACGCAAGCACATTGCTGCCGCGCATACGCGACCTTTTCCTTGTGCTTTCGCGTTTGCCGGCTGTACAAGCACCTTTGGCTCCAAGAACGAGTGGAAGCGGCACATTGCATCACAACACCTATGCCTGACCTACTACAGGTGTTCGAGCTGTCCACAGAGCAGCGTGGAGGGTAAAGGCAATGAATTCAACAGAAAAGATCTGTTCACCCAACACCTTCGGCGTATGCATGCTCCTTTCGCGATCAAAAAAGCCATCGCGAAAGGAGACAGCAAGTTGCAGTTGGAGTGGGAGACTCACGTGAAGGATATGCAGACGTCTTGTCTCATCACGCGACGCCGGCCGCCTCAACGCTCAGCCTGCCCCAAGCCCGATTGTGCCAGTGTCTTTGAGGGGCCTACATCATGGGACGAGTGGACTGAACATGTTGGCAGACATATGGAAAAAGGCGAAGCCGCTCGGCTCGGTGTCGACCGATTGCTAGCTAAGTGGGCTTTAGATGAAAACATCATTGAACGAAAAGAGGACGGGGAATATCGACTCTGCAGTGGGCCTGGGTCAGGCGCAGAGAAAGAAACTCCCACGAGCAATAGCCACAACAATACTGGCCATCTCTCTGACGGCAACAATCCAGATTCGGGTCGTGAGTCGGAGGAGAAGACCATCGTCGCAGCTAGTACGTTATTGGAGGACAAAATGGACGTGGATGGATGACCTATGCCACACGCATCAGCCCAGTACTATGGAGGTACAGTCGCTGTACGGTCAAATCCTGTAGTCAGTCCATTCACATGATTCCCGGAACCGGTATGAGTCTTGGACTGGCTGAGCTCATACACCCGCCGGACGCAAGAACGTCACCAGGAAACCAAACGTCAGAACTATGGGAACAAGTGGAGATAAGGACATGCAGACCGTCCTGCGCTACACAACACGCGCAATGGGAAACAAAGGGAAAGCGATTTCATGAATCTCAAGTTTTCAAACGATGGATGTGACATGACCTATTTCCTTTGTCGCCAAATACTATAGGCCACGATGTACGAGTATATACCAAGACCACTGCTTCCAGCTTGTTGAATTGATTTCAAGATTCTGGAAAAGAACTTCCGTGGTTTTCACCGCATGTAAGAGTTGGCCCCCTTGTGAGGTGGTACTTCAATGTGAGCTTCACTCTTACTGTGCCCTGAGCAATAGTTTGGGGACCTGTATGCCCGGCTGGAATGGGGCAACAAGACTTACCAACCCTTGGGACTCCACGCGTCGGCGACAGGAGTTATCTGCATGTATGCTGCATGATGCGCACGTGAATTCGCGATTCGCGATACGATAACCATGCGACCAGGGGAAGAAGGTGGTACAACGCAAGTGGAGCAGTATAACCTAAGCGGACAATATCTTTGGTTCACCACCCCAAGTACCCCACAAACGCCAACAGCGGGACGAGTGTTTCCTTGCTTGAAGAGGTGCGTGACAGTCACTAAATGCGACGCTACAGGTCCGGCCCAACGTCAGCGCTTTCAAGCAACAGGGCATCAGCCGGCCTACCATCCACACGAAGCATTTCCGGTGCGACGTGGACTCCGCAATTGAATGCCTAGGTAGTACTAGTAGATGTTGCGGGGACTATGCGGGTTTGTCCACGAATGAGGAGGTTTAGTTACGCCAAACTATAACTCAAACCATCGTGGGCTCGGCCCTTGCCGGGCCGCGAAGCATTGAAAGAAGATAGATAATCATAAGACGTCCATGTCCGCCTTTTCATGGTGGCACGGGTGTAGATTCCAGCTGACTGTGAGCAACACGCAATTAATGCCACTTATCGGGTTTCCTTGCCTTGAGCCATCATGAAGGTCTTTCACTCTGGCCTGCTGCTGCTAGCGGCAAAGACCGTCACAGCGACCCTTCAAATTGTACCGGGCGCTACCTGGACAGCGGTATGAGACCATATCGTGTCTTTCTCCTAGCAAGATTGGCTGACGAGTATTAAAGACCAATACTGGGGCTCACGTCCAGGCCCATGGTATGTCGGAATTCATTCGTTCCCTTTTGACAAGTATGAAGAGCATGGCAGCTGTTTCCAAGGAGACAGGCGCCGTATAAACTGCCTTCACAGGCAGCACGCCCTAGCATGTGTGCTGAACCAGAGAGTCATTAACTCGAAATACGACAGGCGCTGGTATTATCAAGGAAAACAACGTGTACTACATGATTGGCGAGGACAAGACCAACGGCAGTCCTTTCCAGAACATCAACTGCTACTCATCACAAGACCTGGTCCAGTGGACATACGTGGGTGCATTGCTATCCCAGACAAGCTCCGGCGATCTCGGGCCCAACCGTGTCGTTGAGCGACCCAAGGTGATCTACAACTCAAGCACCAAGAAATATGTGCTCTACTTGCACATTGACGACAGCAGCTACGGCGAGGCTAAGGTCGGCGTAGCCACGAGCGACACGGTCTGCGGCAAGTACACGTATATACGGAGCTTCAGGCCCCTTGGCTACCAGAGCAGAGATCTCGGGTTATTCCAAGACGATGATGGGAAAGGCTATCTCTTGACCGAAGATGTTCGTTCAAGCACTCTCTCCTGATGAGTTATCTTCTTCGTGCTGACTTGCATAACAGCGAGAGAATGGGCTACGCATCGATGCTCTTAGCTCTGACTATCTCAACGTCACAAGCGCGACGTATCTGTGGAGCCAGTCGATCGAAGCACCGGCTATCCTGAAGAAGAATGGATATTACTTCATGTTTGGCAGTCACTTGACAGGCTGGAGCCCAAATGACAACGTGAGTTTCCCATTTCGATCCTTCCGTTCCTCTCGCGCGCGCTCTCTCTCTCTATCTCTTCATACATATTGCAATCCCTTCTCCACATGATTGTAAAACCCCCTTAAACTGATCGCCTCTCCTTCTTTTTCTTAGGTTTACTCCTATGCTACCTCCTTGAGTGGTCCCTGGTCTTCTTGGACCACGTTTGCCACTACTGGCAGCAATACATACTCATCTCAAACCAACTTCATCCTGCCGTTCGGATCCTCGGCCATTTACATGGGTGACCGCTGGGTGTCGACTAACTTGCAGCGCTCAACATACGTCTGGTTGCCATTGCAAATTTCTGGCACCAAGGTCACCATGGCCAACTACGTGAACTGGGTTCCGAACGTATCGGCTGGAACCTGGGCGGCAGGGCCTTCAGAGACACAGCCTGAAGCAGAATCGGCAACACTTAGCGGTGGAGCAGTCACTTTGAGTTGCTCCGGCTGTTCTGGGGGTACGGCGGTCGGTTATATCGGTGGCAGCTCATCCGGCACAGTGACATTCAAGGGCATCAGCAGTTCTGCAAGCGCCAAGTCCACCATAAGGATAAAGTATGAGAACGGGAATACTTCACAGAGATTCGGCAAGGTGACAGTAAACTCCGTGACGTACAACGTTGCGTTCTTGCCTACGGAGGACGGAAACAGCCCGGGATCTTCTGTTGTGCATGCGCAACTTAACAGTGGGAGCAGTAACACTATTGTGATTGCTGGACTTGGTGATGGGACATATGGTCCAGATATCGATCGTGTAATGGTACCAAGTAGCTAATAGGTATATATTTGGGAAGGTACTCTGGGTAATAGTTGTATATACACTCCTTCGCGACCTCGAATCGTACTGATAACTGGCTGAGGGTGCTCTGTAACTTCATTTGCATTATAGAGACGGACAGGGTCTTCGTTCTGGGACAAAGTAGACATGTGATATGGAATTCACCTATTCTGAGCAGCTTGGTCTATCGGTGTAATGGATGTATCGCATGGGGAACCCAGCTTGGCAGTTGCCAGGACTTCAATGAGGGGCTCCTATACTGGTATTGGCATTTGGAGCCATCTTCCCCACAAATTGATGGCAGGCTAGTTTCCCCGAACTGTATCGGCGAGAATGCCGAGACGGATGGTCCAGCGGAAATATACCAACGTCCATTTATTACCAAAGTTCAGACGAGTTATGTCATGGTAAACTTGAGTCTCAAAACACTTGTCAGTTGATGCCCCGCTAGTTCCACCATGTCGTCAACAAACCGTCTCATCCTAGGCCTCATGACCATCGGTCCAGATACGACCAAAGGCGCACGCATTACCTCACAAGATGTCTACAAGAAGTGTCTTGACTACCTCTCGTCCAAAGGTTACAACGAGTTGGACACGGCAGCTGCTTACGTTGGCGGCCAGCAAGAGGGTTTCACGCGCGAAGCCGGCTTTACAGAGCGCGGCTTCTCGATTGCTAGCAAGATCATGCCCACAAAGCCACACGACCACAAGCCCGAAAAGTTGAGGCAATCCTGGGAAGTCAGTCTATATAAACTCGGCGTCAATTGCGCCGATATATTGTATCTTCATGCTCCTGACCGGACAACACCATTTGAGGAAACCTTGGAGGGTGTAGATCAGCTGTACAAGGAAGGCAAGTTCAAGACGCTCGGCCTCAGTAACTACGCGGCTTGGGAGGTTGCCGAGATAGTCGGCATCTGCGAGAGGAGGTAAGTCACGAAACATCAACGATCATAAGAAATCCTAATTGTGCAAAACAGGGGTTTCGTCAAGCCCACGATATATCAGGGCATGTACAACGCTATAAGTAAATATCTCTTCTGCAATGCCTTTTTTCTGAAAACCCACTGACCTCTTCTTAGCTCGTGCGCTCGAGTCTGAGCTTGAGCCTTGCCTGCGGAAGTTTGGCATCTCGCTGGTGATCTACAACCCCCTGGCCGCCGGCCTGTTCTCAGGCAAGTACAGCACACTGGACGCGCCGTCCGAAGGACGATTCTCGGACACTCAGGGTCTCGGCAAGATGTACCGAGACCGCTACTTCAAGGACTCGGTTATTGAGGCGCTCGCTGCAATCGAGCCTGTTGCCAAGGAGAACGGAATACCGCTGATTGAAGTGGGTCTACGCTGGTGTGTACACCACAGCAAGCTTCGAATGAGGAGCAAGGGTGGGGAAGATGGCATCATACTGGGAATAAGCTCTTATGACCAGCTTGTGCAGAACATCGAGGCCTGCGAGAAGGGCCCGTTGCCTGATACGGTTGTACAGGCCCTAGATCAGGGTTGGGAGAAAACAAGAGGGGATGCCGCTACGTATTGGAGATAAGGTGAGGGATCGGTCCGTGGATTCAGTGGCACGTGTTTGAATATGCAGAACTTGAACGCCAGAATGGCCATACTCGTGGGATTGTTGAAAAAAAAAAATGTGCCTGTCTAAGAAGAATGGCTTCTGAGTCCGCATTATTGCCAAGACTCTAAGTAGCGAGGGCACTAACTCGTTTCCAAATGAGCAATGATGGCTATATTACAATAATCAGTTCCTTCCTGTGGCATGACTCAGTTGTCCAGGCCCTGCATACTCAAGTTTCCCAGTAGATGTACCCTTAAAGGCAAAATAGGGGGTGAATCAAAGGGAGAAGGGAAACCCTGAGAGTTCCATACAATCCTCACCTTCGAAGCCCAGTATCCCGCACTTGATCATTCTCGGCTTTAAAATGGCCACAACCTTCTTTATACGGGCTTTCTGATCTTGCAAGGGGCCTCGGCGTTTGGCTTGTACAGATTCATTTACCTTCTCGGAAGGGTTCGGATTTCGGTGGTTGGGAAGAGTGAATCTTCACCGACCCAATCCATGACTAATCATTCACAGCTTTGTGTCATGGCGGGTGAGAGCTGCGCGACGATAGACGATGTTGGTAGGTATCACACTACTCCTCCCCCCCTCCCTGTTCCAAGATCCATCAGCATTTATCCTATCCCCTTCCTTCGCGTCTCCATCTTCCCTGTAACTTGAAGAAGCAATGTTGTACAGCGCGCGCTGATGATGGCTGTGTGAGTGGTGGTATTAGAGATTGACGGGAAGCGACAACACGTCATTTCAAGTGGAATAGGTAGTTGAAAGTACAGGTTCCTGCAACGAAAGCAATGCATTTTCCCTGTTAGAACTGTCTATCTGTGTGCTGTGAGGTTCCCATGGTCCTTTTCACCCAGGCTGTTGTTCGTATCGACCGTAAGACAGACCGCCGCGCTCCTCGACCTGGAGAGCTTCACCAACGTGCGAAAGAAGAAGTTAAGACTGCGGAGCAACTGATTGGCGCGTATCGCAGGAACATCTGGAGGCCAACTCACTAGAACAAAAGCTCACTGTAGAAGAACATTAAAAGTTTTAACTTATAAGTCCGGCATACCGTACTAGATTTAGAATGGCCATGTCGGTCTTCATAAGCCACATGTAATAACTGTCTATGCACCTAGGGACCAATGCACATTTATAGCATGCCCAGAAGTATACAGCGGAAAACGAGTGGGTTCTCCTTATCCGGAAAGCCCCCAATGATTATTCCATTGGATACGGAGTGGGAAGACGTATTAGCCCAGGCTGTTCCGTTGGCTACTAGGCGGGAAGACGGAGTTATTCCATTGTCATAATCATTGATATTCAACTAGCTTGCTATGGCATCCCCGACTATTCGACAGGACAGTTGTCGTTAAATACGTTGGAGTCAATGGACGAGGTGTCCAATTGACCATCATGCCTCGAAAAGTGATGCTGGTTGAGACGGGTAGCGGGTGTGGGTGGGTGCAACGCCATGCGAGCTGGGTCATCCTCCATGAGTCGGGCAAGCCGACCAAAGCGGTCGCAGCGCTTCAGACCCGGGGAGCTCGGGTTGTTGATAAAGATGGCTCGCAACGGGCTGTTGCGAAGCCCCAGGACTGATGTCAAAGATGATTAGCGTGTGCGAAGATCAGAGTCATGATGGCGGCATACCTTCATCGAACATGAAATACGTGTTCGAGGCGGCTGCGAAACACGGCACGTTTGCCGCATCCTCGACAGACGCGAAAGAGTGGGGTGGCACAACAGTCCTCGGGCCGAGCGAACCAAGTCGCAGGATCTGGTGGAAGGCGAGAGCATTCCATTGGATTCTGTAGTAAGTGTGAGTTAACTAATCAAGTTGCAGTGAAGGGGACAATAACTTACAATCCTTTTGGCTTCCTCTTGAGGGATGCGAAGGGCCGCTGCCGACCCACGGTTGCCATCTGACGAAGGTGCTTATGCCATTTTCCGATGAAACGAGACCGAGCGACGACTGTCCAACTGTCTGCCTCGACAATACACCTCATGGCCTCGGAAAAGAACTTCAACTCCAAGGATGGGTCGGAGCAGCCGCGTGGTGACTGGTGGGAGGGTCAGCGATGGCCGATTACCATACGCCGCGCGCCATCCACAAGTTGGAAGTTGGCAAAGTAGAATCAGGAGGTCTGGCCTATTGATCTTGGACAGGACCACGACGTTCAGGCTGCATAGTACCGTTGACCTTCTTAGAAGGCTTTGATCGCTTTGCAATGGGGAGGAGAGTGTCTTCGCCCATCTCCGATGCTGACCGTTTGGGCTTCGGGAGATGCTGCTTCTAGGTGCCAATCAATGTCAACTTGTTAATCTGCTTTGCCTTCGGTCCATCGTGACGGAGGACTGACTGCGTGCTGTTCCAGCCTGAAAAGACCTCATCCCAGAAGCGGGCTTTGGTCGCATCGGATACGTGGATCTGCGGGTCCTGCATCCGAGGGCATTAGAGGAGCAAATGCTCGCAGTGGGAGACATGCTGGTGTGAGATTCTCTCTAGATCTGACTTGCTGCCAATATATGGCAGAGCTACAGGCTGTGTAGCAGGAGTCGCGGCACCGTCGTCCTTGTCCGCCATGATGTTGACGTGGATGAGGAGCCTTCGGGGGAAGTCCTCAAGCCTCACTTGGTTGCTTGCTTGAATGCCCAGCGATGGCCAGTCACCAGAACCACGCGACGTCCGCGTGTGAAGTTGTCAAAGTTGAAGCGAAAGGTCGAGTAAACCCCACCGTTGGGTTGCACATATCTCAGGACCTCTAATGACTCCTGGTCGTCGAGCTCTCTAATGGGCAAGTGGAACTGCTCAGCAGAATGCCGGATGGCGACCTTGTGGGTGGTCGAAATTGCGCCGTTAGCATCGAAAAGGAAGTTGTCCTTCGTGCGCTTAGCGCGGGGGCAGGCTAACATTGATATCGATGTGGGAAGCCTGTGTAATGGCTGAATTGTCGTTTGTGACAAGGTACCCATCGACGGTGACGTTTAGAAAGGTGTCTGGACTTTGCTGGCCAAAGCTACCATAATAGCCGAGGGGACTTGCCAGCAAGCATTTTTCTGGGGCCAGATTTGTGTTCTTCAATGCGTCGGTAGTTTCCTCACCTTTCCAGTTGGTCAATCTCTCCTACTGACTGCGCGCGCGAGAGACCGTCAGTATGTGTGAAAAGTGGTGTTGACGTGCGAAACCTACTCGGCCCTCAGGAAAGAAGGTAAGTCGTGATGGTTATGTGCGAGCCGTCTGGGAGGGAGATGTTGTGGCCCGCGACAAGTTCCGCCATCAGGGATATTCAGCAACTTATGGCCACTTCCACGAGATGAGATGAGAGATCCCTTTTGGTTTCTCTCATTACATCCGCGTGTGGAGGAGTGAGACAGGGTTATCTTGATATGGAGCGTGTTTGTAATGAGTGGAGAAGGTGGCCTTGGGGGTTGGTGGATTGAAAGGTGAGCAAGTTGCAATCTTTAGCTGAGAATTTGTGAACTGGAGTTGTAGTTCTGTAAAATTTAGGGAGGTAGGAGGCTTATATGTACTTGAGAAAAGGAAACCAAGCAAAGTTGAGGATTGTAGCAATAATCGAAATGGTCATTTGGCATCGATATTGATCGTGTCGTGGATTGCTTGCGTAGTACTACATTGTGATCGATTCACTGGGTAGGCTCCTTAGGTCAGCTGCCGGCCAGGATGTCGACCAGTTGTGGCTTCGCAACTTCTGCTAGACATGGTAAGGTTCTCAAGAAGAAAACACGTGAAGTTTACAGCGACAAGGTTGGGGAATCGTCAACTACCATGTGGTTGGGCAAAGGGAACCATAGAACCCTTACTGTCAGGAAGGCAGGACCATATCGCTTCACCTGCGTGAACTCTGTCTTCAATACTCCCACTCAAGCTGATGATCATCACTCACTATAATGATTGTAGTGTTGGCGCTCGATCATCTCACAACTCCCCAGGGGAGAGAAAACACACGTGCCAAACTTCTAGTGCCTCTGCCTGAGTCTATTACCGTGTCATTCTTATGATGACCCTAAACCCTCTTAACTCCTTCTACTAGAGCCGCTTGGGGAATCGTATCAACCAAATTCTATGGATGCCAAACCAGACGGAACGCCAAAACGCCAGTTCAGCCATTACATGAAGATCGATCTTGAACCAACAGGCTACATCCTCTGGCGTTTAGCCTGTCCCCCTCCCCCACCGCCGCCACCTCTGCCACCGCGTGATTCCTTGGGCGGATCCGGCCCGACAACAAGTCCCCTGACTCCCTTCAAACCCATCTTGCCAACAGTGCTCTTCCTCAAAGTCGGGACCTCAGCTGCGCCAAGACCGTTGACTGCAAACGCATTCGCTTCCTTGACGAGCTGATCGACAGACCACTGAAGCTGCTTGATGGGGCCCTTGTAATAACCTAACCACGACTGGTAGGCCTTGGCCTGGACATCGGGATCGAGTCTTTCGGCGACACGAAGGACGTCGTTCTTGGCACTGAGATCGGCCTCGGACTTGGTGAAGGCGACATCCTTGAGTTTGTAGTCCGCGAAGTACTTCTCGTGTGTGGTGATGATAAAAGTCCCACGTCCCTCGGCGCCAGCACGAGCAGTTCGGCCAAGACGATGGATGTAAGACTCTCTATCAGCTGGTATTCCAGCCTGGAACACGTTGGTGACAGATGGGAAGTCCATGCCTCTCGCAATGACATCGGTAGCAAGCAAGATTCCATTCTTGGCACTACGAAACTCTTCGGTGGTTCGGGTACGCTTGGATTGGGTCATGCGCGAATGCAAGGCAATGATAGATGGCAGATTAGGAGTCTTCTGGAGGATCTCGGCGTAGAAGTCTACGAGCGCCGCAGTCGGCGCAAATACAATCGTCTTGAACGAGTCTGTTCCAACCTGGCTAATTTCTTGGCGCAGCGCACCAACGAGGCCGGCAGCCATGTCAGAGAAGGTAGGCACTACGACAAGGTGCTGGGGAACACGTTCATGTGTGCCCGCCTCCCCTTCTGGGATGGTGGAGATGAAGGTATAATCCTTGGAGAGCGCGATGTGGGCAACACTCTTGAGTTGGTCGGTGATAGTTGCAGAAAAAAGCATCCCTTGTCTTTCGCTTGACTCCTTGTTCGGGAGACAGTTGATGATTTGCTTCAAAGCTGGAAGAAAGCCGATGTCAAGCATCCTGTCGGCTTCGTCCAACACGATAGTATCGAGGAATTGAAGTCTCTCGTGAACAGCGCTGTAGTCGCCGGCATCCGTCTTGAGATGATCAAGCAGCCGGCCTGGAGTCGCGATCAACAAATCACATCCGCGAAGGATCGACCGCTCCTCCGACCCCTTGTTGGTTCCACCGATGGCGATACAGACTTTGTACTGCGGCATACGCTGTAATAGGGATGTCGCCTCATTGGCAATCTGCATAGCCAGTTCTCTGGTGGGTGAAATGACGAGACCAGAGATGTTCTGGCCTGGCTTGCGCTTCCTTGAAAACATGGTTTCCAGTAAAGGGACTAAAAAGGCCACAGTCTTGCCCGTGCCTGTCTTTGCCTGTGCAAGCATGTCTTTGCGCTCCGTGAGGAGCGGGCGCAGTGTTGCTGCTTGGACGGGGGTCATGTGATTGAACTTCATATCTTGTGTGATCGTCTCTAGAAGGAGAGGATTAATGAGCTTCTCACTGGCCAGATCAGCAAACTTTGGAGTGTCTGCTGGAACGGCTATCGTAAGCGCAGGCTGAGAAACTGCACTGAAGAGGCGAGTTGAGTTCAAGGGGGCAGTTCCCGAGATGCCTTCGTTGCGAGGCGCCCTTGTCGACATCGACTTGCTGCCACCACCTCTGCGACGATTGGGCCTGGAGGCCGGGTTCCTGGATTCCTGCATGGTGAATGCAACAGCAGTGAGTAGTCTTGTTGGCGATGGTAACAGTGATAGACGTCCAATCGATAAGGACAGCATGGAATGGAGTGTGATGTCAAAGTTGTTTCCGCACGCAAAGATCGTGCTGAGGTTAGGTAGATGATGCAGCCGTTGGGAAGTAAATATTGTGCAGAACTCTTCGCCGCCGGGCGACTGACTGCGACAATTCCGCGCTAAGGCGTTTTTCGGCCTGCTAGCGTGGCGTTTCGCGCTAAATCTACCTATCGATAAGAAAGAAGGCGAACAACGATTCAGGCTCACTGTAACACAGTAGCGAAATCAAGGGCAGGACAATCACAACGTTCACGATTTAGTTTCCTTTTTCTTTTCCGGTTTCATACCATAAAGCGTCGTGCTTGTGCACTGCTATCATCTCGTTCATCATGCTACTGCCTATGCTGATAGTCTTCTCAGACTTGCATAAGTAAGGCACGTTGTGGTCAAGATAGCCACAATCAGAAAAGCTCCAAGGCTTTCGTCTCAAGCAGTAAGGTTAGCTTAGAATCAGGTCGAGAAAATAATCCCAAACAGAGTAGCCTTCGTTGTCAGGACGCGAACTCCAGATATGAGCTGTGAAGGCAATTTGACTTTGGCAAGTTCGGCGGCTAGAGTTTCTCAAAACGCAGTTCCGTCCTGATACTCGGTAATTAGTAAGAGCATGTGTAACTTAGGCTCTTGTCCTGAGAGGAAGATCACACGTTGAATAATGCGTCGGCTCTCGGTGCACGGGACAGTGTGATACATCAGTAGCCCGTAGCCCAAATATACTAGTGCTCCCCTAGCCACTGTGGTAGTTGATCAACGTTGCAGGTTAAGTATACCGACCTATGGTATGCCAGGTGGCAGACTCGCGGCCGTTTCCGGAAAAGTGGGAACGTTTGCAGGTATGTTTGCGATGCAAGTGATCAATTACCACAAAGTAAAGGGAGAGACAATAAACTTCTTTGTTGAATTAAGATGCCTCATCTTTTGAGTGGCATGTGGACCACGTCTCAGCATATTCTGGCTCTTCTTATACATTTTTCTCATTCAACCTCGACTATAGACGATGAACAGCTGCTATACTCCCACGCTTGTTACGTCTCAAGTTGGTCCATAGCTTGGCGGTATATCTCCTTCCCCAGTTCCCCAGCTCGTGCTCTCCACAGGCCCAAGTGTGAGCTCCAGCGTGCCGCCTTCGAGGAAGAAACTATGGGTTAGATAGTTACGCGAGTACGGGGCGCCGTTCAAGGTCGCACTCTGGATGTATATATTGGTGTACGCCGGGTCAAAGTTCAAGTTCCGGATCGTGGCCGTCTTGCCCGTCTGCTGGTTCTTGATCGATACCGAGGGGAAGAACGGCGGTGTGATGAAGTACACGTCCTGGCCTGGGTTAGGGAAAACACCCAGCATCGACAGCGCGACGAAGCTTCCCATGGCGCCTGAGTCGTCGTTCCCGGGGATGCCGGCCGTGGTTGTGTTGAACTGGGATGGAATGTAGGCGTGGATGCGCGCCGAGGACTTGCCGGGTCGCCCAGCATAGTGGTACTGGAACACGGGCAGAAACGCTTGCTCGTCACCTATGTATAGTAGCCCACTCTCATGTAGGTAATCGAGGCGGCGGACAAAGGCGTCGGGCCCGCCAAGCGTGGTGATCAGGCGGGCCATATCATGTGGCGCGAAGGTTGTGTACATCCAGCTGCTACCCTCGTATGTCTCGCTGCCACCCGGGTTCAAATAGCAGGACGTGAAATTAAGCAGGGGACTACAATACGCAGGATCTTGGTACCCATACGACTGGTTGAGATACTTGGGCTGCAGAAACCCCTTGAAACCCGTGTCTGTGCCATTGATGCTAGAAGTCTGATCCGGGTTGTAGAGATTCATCCAATTGCCGGACCGCTGTAGGTATTTTTCGCGATCTCCTTGCTTCCCCATGGCTTGGGCGACTTCACTGATGCAGAAGTCATCATAGGCATATTCCACAGTCCTGCTGATACTTCGAGTGAAGAGTCCGTTTCCGTCGGGATCGAAGTCGTCTGCAGGGATGTAACCAAGGCTCTTCCAGCTCCGCAAACCGCCGCGGCCCTCAAGATCCCAGACCTGAGGCTCGACCTCGGCATCTTTGACAAGTGCCTCGTAGCCAGTCGCCCAGTCGACGTCTTGCGTAATGTTCTTGAGGAACGAGTCAGCAAGAACAACGTCGGCATTCGATCCACCTTGCGTGAACCCTTTGCAGAGGGACATGCGACAGTCAGGGAGGTATCCCTCATGTCGGTAAATATCGATAAGAGAGCGGATCATCTGTGTCTGCGAGTAGGGGTCCACTAGTGTAATGAAAGGATGTATGCTGCGGAACGAATCCCAGATGCAGTAGTAAGAATCATAGTACGGCTCATCAGAATCCCACAGTGGGTTTTCGCCGGTATAGTCCTGGGGGCTTAACATCGCTCGGTATATGCCACTCCAAAAGGTGGTTTGTAGCGATTCATCGACACCAGTAGCGTCGATACTGATCACCGACAGCTTATCCCTCCAAATTCTCTCAGCTGCTGATAACGTGGCGTCAAAATCGAAAGTTGGTATCTCGGCCTCAGAATTCGAGCAAGCCTGCTGGGTACTCTTGAACGAGACACCGACTCTTGCTATCACTTCCGTCGGTCCTGACTCAACGGGGTCGAACCACAGCCACGTTCCGGCTGGAAGTGGCGGATCGTTGTTGTCCTTGGCTACGGTGATATTCTTGGGGTCGTTTGCAGCCCTAGTGTTGGTGAAGACACCGTTATCTCGAATAGAACCGCCTTTGAAATCGGCACAGAAATATGCATCGTAGCTGCCGATTCCGAAACTGGGGTTGAATTTCCCCGTTCCCGTCATCCTGCCAGTCTCTGGGTCTACAGCTGCCGAACCGCTCTGCCTTGTGTCAGGTAGATCTGTCAGATCTATGATGAATAGCGGACTCAGAGGAGCATCAACCGTAGCATTTCCTGTAGCGTTGCCGAAAAAGGTGAACTTGTACAGTGCTGTATGATTGGCAGCGGTTATTTCAGCCCTTATCCCGGACTGGAGGTCAATGGTAAAATATCCAGGGCGAGCAGACACGCTTCCGTTTACAGGTGCAACGGATCGCTTGGTCTTTGGAAATATACATCCATTTATGTCGTCTCCCTTGCACCCAGGGTAGGGAAATATAGGGAAGTTGGCCCTTGGACTTGTTAACAACCGAAGTTTGTGGTATAACATGCGGACCTACAAAGATTGCGCTCCGCCAGTGCCCGAGTCGTGCATGTGAGAGAACCCTGAGATAGGACTTCTATTGGATGCATAACCTCCTTGATTATCCTGGGTGCTATCTGCCACAGCTTTTGCCATCCCTAAGACAATGTTAGATAACTGTTGTCAACGTCCCGTGGATCATCCAAAGAACATACCAAATGGCAACGTAGCCCCAGCGAAAACATGGCCTGTAAGCATTAGTATGATGGGCCGCAGAGCATCTGGCAGAGCTGTATACCTCCATTGAGAGTTCCAATCAGCGGGTCCACGAAATCATAACCATTGTTGGAGGTGTTTCTTGCGAGCAATGTTGTACCAGATGCTGCTGCCGAGCAGGCGAGAAGGAGACACCATATTGGCGGGTGTAGGGCCATGGTTTTCTAGCGTGCCGGTCTATCAACCGACTACGTAGGCTTGTATAATCCCCAAGTCAACATAAAGTACAATGAGGGAGTATGACCCTACTGAATGGAGGCTTTTGGTACGAAGCTAGGTCCAGGAGATATTCCCGAGTCCATCAGAACGCCTTGCTACTCCCAGGACCGAGGGGTATGAGAACGTTCTGCTCAACTATAGACACTTTCGCAATGACCAGACCTTGAAAGGCCGAAGGTCTAAAGGTAGTATGTACTTCGCATTTATATACATGTCCGAGGAACTCGGTGTGATCCCCGACTATGACTAGCGGATCAAATCATGATTCTCATGAATACGTCCTCAGACCGCGCCCCCGCAGGTTCTGCAGGCGATCCTTCCCAGCTCCCAAGCGGGAGTTACGTAGTATAATTCTGCGGGGAGGCGGAGACAATACGAGATCTGCAGCAGGAAGGAACATCTGCGGGGATGCCCCATTAGCGGGACGAAACGTTGGATCGGGAGCTCTCCACACGCTTACACAGAGGGCACGGTCTAAACGACGGTCAGGATCGACATCCAAAGACGAATGGCTGCAGATTCAATCTTGATGCAAGACAAAGCTGCTGTGGCTTCCGAAACCCGTGCCCTCGCATATATAGACAGGCGAGCTTGTGGTCATACATCTACAAGTTATGATATACCAAGCAGGCTCTGCGGAATGACGAGAACAAGATTAACTCGGCCGCATTTATGCTGCTACAACATGACCGACGTGACGTGATCGAACCAAACATCCTGTTCCCTGGCCCGCAGCCCCTCCCGCCATTCGGCAACGAGTTCCTCTTGCTCCGGAGTCAGGGGGTCAGAGACATACTTGAACACCGTCAGGCTGTCCAAGGCCTCGAACTCCGGCTCTCCCCTGGCCCCCGAGACCGGGACCTCGACCCTGCGGAGGCGCTGCGTCCGCTGGATGGGCGGGTAGCCCAGCGCCTCGCCGTCCATGATGCCGTGCACGTAGGCCTCGCCCAGGAACTGGTGCATAGGCATAATAACGCGGTAGGCCGCCCCCACCTCGCCGCGCTCCCCGAGCTCGTCGACCCAGTAGCCCTTGACGGTGCCCCGGCCCGGGAGCGGCCGCGCGACGTACGGGACGCTGCCGCCGTAGAGGACGTAGATGTGGTCGCCGGGCTGCGTGTGCTCGGGCACCAGAGCCAGGCGGCCGGAACTGGTGCGTGCTAGTTTGCGGGCGAAGCACCAGATGCGCAGGGAGGCCTCCAAGTTCGGCAGCGTGTACTCTTCTGGCGGCCCGGATGGTGCTGGATTCGGAGGCTCGGGCGGCGGGGACTCGAGCTGCGAGAGGTGGTGCTTCCACGCCTCATAGTCACGGAGAAGGTCAGGCGGCGCATCACCCGACAGGTGGAGTTGGGCAAACATGCCGTAGAGTAGCCTGGACGCCGCAGACTCGTCGCTATAGTCCACTGTGTCCGCGGTCTCGGGTCGATGCGCAACTGCAGGGTTGGCATTCCTGGTCAACCCGGCGCGCCATTGCTCGAAGACCTCTCGACAGACGGGCCTAGCCCGCAGGTTGCTTCTCTCGGTGTAGATGCGATCCGTGGTAAGAGTCCGCCAGAACGCGTCCAGCTTGTCCTCGAAGGAGCCCCCGTACGGACACTCAGCATCAGGGGCCGCCTGCAAGATGGCAAACTTTTCCCACTCTAGGAAAAAGGTTGGGTCGTCGAGGTCTTCCTTGGCGCGGAAAAGGGGCACCGTAACAGAATGCACAGTGTCCACTTTGATGCCCTTCAAACTCATAGTCCCTTCGGGATCGAATTCTGGTCCTCTTCCTTGATAGTAAATCGGGCTATCAGCACCTGTAGGAAAGCAGCAGTCGGCCAGCAGGTCCAGGCTTGCCTTGAAGTTCATCTCCTCCCTCACCATGGAATCTTGCTCCCAGGTACCGTAGCCTGATCCGGGCATATTTAAACCGCCGGGGATCATGATCATGCCCGTCGAGGTCACCATTACTTGGCTGTCGCCTTCTGGCCGATAGGTTTCGGAAAGCCGATTGCGATAGGGTCGGTCCGGCGTCCAGTCAGGTACCCACGAGGGCAGTCGTTTGTTCTCAGGCGGCTCTCCCATGTACATGGCGGGATTATCCACCTGGCCCAGGATACTAAGTCGTTTGTCGCGGGTGATGAGATATTTGACTACGTTGGTGTAGGTCTCGCAGACAGACTTGGTATAGTCTGGTTGCAATTCCGGCACAGCGTGTTCGTCAGACATACCAAGTAGACCGTTGACTTTGTCGCGCAGGTCCGTTGCTTTCCAATTGCTGAATTGGGCGAGTAGACTCTCTAAGTTGGGTTCCCTCCTACTTCCGTACTGTCGCTTGGCCCAGGCATTTCTGACCTCCAAGGCATTGAGCAGTAGTGAATCTGTGCGAGTGAGGCCTCTATTGACGTGTCCGATATCCTTGTGATACCACTGCAGCGCACGATTGAACGTCGTCCATGACATGACGTGGCGGCCGCATTGGATCGTGATCGACTTTGCCAGTGAAGCCTCTTGGACGACCCAGATGCGTTCGAACCACTCTCTTGTGAAGAGATTCTCGACGGCCTGCCATGCCGCAGCAGTGCCCACAGTCTCTGAGGTGGCTACCAGAGGATCATATCGGCCAAGCTCACTGATATGTTCCAGCAGTTCAAAAGCTGGGGATGTATCTGAATCCTCACAGCCGAGCCAGATGATCACATGTGCGGCCTGCTTGTAGATCTCGCGCATCTGCGCTACCTGGGCGCTCCTTTCCCCCAGGTTCTCTTGGTTGATACATATCGCGTCGACCCAGAGTGTTACCGGGTCATCTGTCTTTCTGATACAACGAAGGGCAGACTCGCAGTTTGCTGTGGCGATGAAATCTTGTCCGTTGATGGATATAGTCTTGTCGTTGGTCCTAGGACCCCAGCTATAGGAGAGGGCGACGTACTGTGGATTGTCAGATCTCACGGCATTCTCTAAGACACAAGAGATAGGTTCGTCATGTTGGGCCGGACAGAGCCGGATTGTCCTGAATTCTGCTGATGAATCTGCGATATCTTTGTAGAGAGTGGACGCTGGAGTAGATGATGCCATTTGGCGCACCTCAACCTTGGCTTTATCTTGTTCGTTGGTTTGCAGTTTGCTTCTGCCTTTCTAAGGAATCGGGTAATTCACTTAACTTACACAATTCTGACTGAACAGCTCTAACATAATACGACCAAGAGGCAAGCTGCGTCTTTTGAATAATTGCTTCCTAGGCTGACATGGATGCAGCGCAGCCTGGAGCGAGCTGAAATCGCAAGTGGAAAATCCCGGAGCGATGGGCGGAGTTAGAAGCAAGAGTCCATTCCACACAAGCAAGGCCAACTTCTGGTGGCGTGCGAGCTGAACGCACTTGTTCGCACCCTAGCCTCCTCGTACATGCCCCAAATGGCACACAGTATTCAAGAGGAGCCTAGTCTAGGTCCGGAAAGCACTATTATGCAGCTCGTCCCCGATAGAATCAAGTCACCAACCGATACGTTGCGAGATCATAGGACTGGGTTCGAGGAAACAAGCGGAACGACAAATGGTTTGCCAAAATGAGCCGAGTAGCCATTTATGGTTAGCGGAGATATTTGGATCACCACACTCCAATGCCAATGAGGCTATCCATAATAGTCCTCTCTTGTGCACCGTTTGTCTAGTCCAACGCTGGATGCTTATGTCCAGGGAAAGCCCACTCGCCACTCCTTCACAATAGGGCACCCATACGGAATAGCTACGATAGTCACAAGGGCATGGGGCTTTGGTTAGAACGGTCTCAGATCTTGTCTTCATCTACTCTAGCAAAACAAGATACAGAATCTTTCGGCTCGCCAAATCACTCACTCCTTTCGCTCATGCAACTCCCTCGCAGCCAATGTTCTTTTCATTTACCATGTATTCCGGAATACGGCCCCGTCTCTTGTTGAAATGACCTCCAGGTCTAATTTAGCTGATCCATCCAACGCCAATACCCACCCATGCCCTGCCTTGTATGCTTTGCTTGCTAGCTAGTCGTCCTTCAGCCGAGGATAACCTCAGTTGGGTGGTGCAACTTAGTCAGACTTCGGTGCAGTGGACTCTGGAACGACACTTGCACCAGTTGTCAAGGGACCTTCGGTGTCAAGCACCTTTTGTCTGATGGGGAGGTTCTTGACGGTGCCGTCAATCTTGGGCTGGTCCGCAGAGGTAGTGGCAGCAGCCTCGGCGGCCTTCTTCTCAGCCTTGCGGGCCTTCTTACGCTCCTTATCTTCCTGCTTCTTCTTCTTGGCGGCTTCCTCAGCAGCACGCGAAGCCTGTGTGCCACCGTACTTCTCCTTCCACTCGGCGATCTTCTTCTCGTCAATTCTCGAGAACAGATAGGCAGCCTTTCCAATCTTGTGGCCAGACTTGAGCGCCTCAGCTTCAAAGGTATCAGGGATGAAAGCGAGCTGTGTGTTGAGTTGCTCGGTGATCGACTTCGCGGTTGCGGGCATGTATGGCGACGAGACCGAAGCGAGCAAGCTGCAGAGGTTGAGGGCCAGACCGACGACGGTCTTTGTACGCTCAGGGTGCTCAGCCAGAGCGGCATTATCCAGGCGGTACTGCAACAAGTTGTTGCCCTTGGAGCTGAGCTCCATCAACTTCTTGACACCTGCTCTCAGGTGAACGCCCTCCATGAGATCATTGTACTCCTTGAGCACCGCGTTGACTTCAGCAATCCAGCCGGGGAAGTCAAAGGTGTCGTCAGTATAGGATGCCGAGAACTCGGGGATGACGCCCTCAAATTTGGCATTGACAAACTTGATCACACGGTTGCAGAAATTACCAAAGTTGGCCAGAAGCTCGTTGTTGTTGGCGGCGACAAAGTCGGCCCAGAGGAACTGGGTGTCACCAGTCTCGGGTCTGCTGGCCAGGAGGTAATAACGCCAGACAGAGGGAGGGATTCCAATCTCTTGCGCCGTGTCTCCGAAGACACCAACACCTCGCGACTTTGAGAACTTGCCCGTCTCGTAGTTCAAGTACTCAGTGGTGGATAGGGTGTTCAGCTGAGTCCACTTATCGTCAGTTCCGAGCTGGGAAGCGGGGAAAATGACCGTGTGGAAGGGGGTGTTGTCCTTGCCCATGAACTGGTACAGCTTGACGTCCTCGGGGTTGCGCCACCATTGCTCCCACTCGTCCGTGTAGTTCGCCGTGATGGAGGGGTATCCGATGCAAGCGTCGAACCACACATAGATGACCTTGTTCTCGTAGCCTTCTAGAGGTACCGGCACACCCCACTTGAGATCTCTAGTGATACTTCGGCCCTCAAGACCTCGGTTCAGCCATGACTTGGTGATGCTGACGCCGTTGGAGGACCAGAGCCCCTCTTGGCTCGACTTCTCGAACCATTCGGTGACCTTGGGGGACAGCTTGTCCAGCAACAGGAAGATGTGTGTGGTATCGCGCGGGACGGGGGTCGATCCATCGACCTTGCACTTGGGGTTGATGAGTTCGAGGGGGTCGAGCAGGTTTCCGCACTTGTCGCACTGGTCGCCTCTGGCATCGTCGTACTGGCACTTGGGGCAGGTTCCCTCGACGAAGCGGTCGGCCAAGAAGGCCTTGTGGTCGGGGTGCTCGCAGTAGGGCTGGGTGGTGGTGCGCTCCTCGAGATAGCCGTTCTTGTGCAGCTTCAAGAAGATATCCTGGACGATCTCGGTCTGCTTCTTGGTGGTGGTGCGGCCGAAGTAGTCGAAGCCGATTTCGAACCAGTCGTAGATGGCCTTGTGCTTGTGGTGGAACTCGTCGCAAAGCTCCTGGGGAGTCTGCTTGGTCTCGAGGGCCTTGGTCTCGGTTGCGGTGCCATACTCGTCGGTTCCGCAGATGTAGAGGGTCGGTCGATTCCGCTGCTTGCTGTATCGCGAGAAGACGTCGGCGCTCAGCAGACTGCCGATGATGTTCCCCAAGTGAGGAACGTTGTTCACATAGGGTAGCGCGGAGGTGATGAGGATATTCTTCTTGCCCTTCTCGGGGAGGATGACTTTGGGTGTAGAAGAAGCCATCGTGAGATCGGTGGTTGCGATCAGTGGGTGAGGCCGTCGGGCGACTTGCGGGCGGGGGCAAGGGAATCCGGAACGAAAGCCCTACTCTGCAAAGATAAGAGCAGGAAACGAGGTCTTGCGCAAAATAAAATCGGTGATCCCCAGAAGAAAACCAAGGGCAGTGATAGCCTGCTGCTGTTGTATAGGATGACTCGAGCTGGGCTGGGCTGATAGTTGAGTCAGGTTTGAGTTCCGGTCCCTGCAGCTGGTCGGCCGTCTGTCCTGTCGGCGGGGTTAAATTTGTGACTGCCCCTCCATCCGGAAGCGGCCCTGGGGAGACCTATTTTCTGACTCGGTACCCAGGTACATGGAACGTTCGTCTGGAGACGATATACCGAATAACTCATATTGAAAGCTTGCCGCAAATTATTGAATCAGGCTGTTATATCTTGAGGACTTGCTACCGAAGTATGGCATCCGATCCCTTTGATGACGTCCTCAACCTGGAGGACCAATACTACGACCAGGGCTACCAGCAGGGGTACGACGACGGCTACCAGGCGGGCAAGATCGAGGGCCGCTCCGTCGGCCTCAAGACGGGCTACGAGAAGTTCCTGGAAGCCGGGCGCATGCAGGGCAAGGCCATCGTCTGGGCCAACCGCATCTCCAATTTGAGGGCAGCAGCCGCAGAGAACAGCGCGGAGTTGAAGTCGCAGCCCCAAGACGCATCCGCCGCGGCCACAGATCGTCGCCCGCTTCCCGCGCTTCCTGGGAACCCTAGGCTGGAGAAGAATGTCACGTCGCTGTATGCGCTCGTGGAACCCGGCACGCTGTCAACTGAGAACAACGATGAGGCGGTCAACGACTTCGATGACCGGGTGAAACGGGCTCAGGGCAAGTTGAAGATTGTTGAACGGAGCGTGGGAGAGGACCGCGAGAAGGATGCCCCTCAGAGCCCCCGCCAGGGCCGTAATGAGATATGAAATGGTTCACACTGCGTATATACCAGAACCGACGCCTATGTCTTACACGGTTGGCAGCATTCAGCATGCCGGATTCCCTGGCTCTCTGCTCCCAATGCCTGAAGATTTGTTGGGAACAGGCAATGACGGAGCACTACTCTCACTCATGTCGAGGCAATCCCAGCTGTCTCGTAACATGACATCACCCTACAATTCAAGGTGGGCAGAGCCCTTCCTCTAAACTCGCTAAATTCATTATGCTGACTTTTCACAAGGCCAATGGAATTTGCTGCCCTTGACTGAGCGCTGTGTGGCCGATATCCGAGGCCTCAAAAGGTCACGCTCGCCCAGTAAGACAGCGACAGCGGCGCGTATAGGACAGCAATAGCGGCTCAAAAGACTTGGACACATGAGATAGATTGTAAGAAATAGTCTTTTCTCAGTTGACTGCTGAGCGTAACGGGGCCATAATGAAATCTATACCCTCGCCGTCATATGTACAAGTTGCCATTCGTCATCCACATCCCGACCCTTTTTCTAGAATCTCACTCTCTCTACTTGAACACTCGGCACGGGTACCTGTAAACCATGTTAGCATCTCGTCGCGTTCGCCTCGAAGCTCTCCCTCCGGTGTAGACCCACTGCTCGGGATACGTCTGCTCCTCCGTCAACTCGTACGGCGTGGCCTCCCAGGCGCCGCTGCCGTCCTTCTTGGGGCCCTGGCCGCTGGGCAGGGGCGGCAGGCCGTTGACCAGCAGGTCCTTGGCGGCGGCGGGGCCCTTCTGCTCAAAGTAGCGGGCGAGGCCGCCCTCGACGCCCTCCTCCTTGGCGGCCACGAGGGCCTTCTCGCCGGCCTCGCCGACCAGCTCGGCCTTGGGGGCGGCGGCGCTGCCGACGCCCAGCAGCGCGACGGCGTCGGCCTGGCTGACGAAGGACAGCTTGGGGTAGTTGCGGCGCGAGTCGCGCTTCCAGTAGGGGTTGTCGGCGATGTCGCCGGCCGGGACCGTCACGGGGTCGTCGTAGGCCAGCGGGTCGTTGCCGCCGGGCGTGGGGTTGCGGAAGTACGGGTTCAGCGGCACGCCGTTGCTGCGGTTCGAGTCGACGGCGAAGACGCGGCGGACGCGCTCCCAGATGCCGGTGGACTGGAGGGTTTGTTTCTGGACGGGGGAGCAGACGTGTTAGCTAGCTGCCACTGCCCGTGGTCTCCTGGGGTGCTTCCGAGGCCAATCGAGTCCGGTCTCGAAGGACGGCCTGCGGGTCGAGGGGGGCGTGGCTCACCTGGCTGACGCCCATCACGCCTCCGGCAGCTTTGGCAACTACTTTGGAGGCCATGGTGGCTGTTTTGACGGGGCAATTGGTGCTTGATGGATGGGAGGGATTCAGACGTTGGAGAAGTGAGGTTCCGGTTCACGATTGAATGGGCCACCGGGCGCACGGGCCATGCGGACACTGAGCAGTGACGACTCAAGTTCAAGTAGGTACATCCCAACTCTGCAACACGTATTGAAATTCATACAAGACAACAAGGTCAGATTCAAGAATAACTCATAAATCAATACTATTCATGTTATTAATCATTTAGTGTCGAGTACCGAAGCGGGCTCTGATAAGTCGAGGGACTTCTATACCAACGCGAGTTGCTGAAAACCATCATGCAGGAAACACACGAATAACATATTAGAAGCAGAAGCGCCGGTATGCGTGGGAAGCAAAATGCACCTGGTGTCTTTTGAAAGAGGCTCGACAGAAAAATTATGGCACGAGCTCCAGCCACAAATACGAAGCACCTGTCTAAATCACTTGTCGCTCATGAGGCCCAGTAACAAAAGTCATTCCTCTGAAGTAGTGTCACATTATGGATATCAGTTCTGTCAGCACCGTATCCCGGAGTGGAGAACCGGGGCTCCTGGCTTTCGTATAGTAGTTATACACATGTCCCTAAGTTTCTTTTCGCTTTCCCTCGTCCCTTGAGCCCTCCTATTATCATACAACTCCCAGCCTTACGCCTTGCCCACGGACAGCAAAAACTGGCCTCCCTGCTTGCCGCCCGGCAGGTAGGCGACGTTGGGGTTGCCCGCCAGGGTCTGCGCAATCTCCCTGCTGGCCTCGATCTTTCGGATCTGGATGAGGCCGTCGCCGGCCTTGGCGATGGCCCGGCTGATGGTCTCGGCGCTCTCGGCCTCGCCCTCGGCGCGGATGACGTTGGCCTGCCTCTCCTGCTCGGCCTTCTCGACGATGAAGCGCGCCCGCTCGGCGTCCTGCTGTGCGATCTGCTTCTGCTCGACGGCCTTGGTGAACTCCTTGCCAAAGGTCATGTGGGTGATGGAGACGTCCTCGAGGGCGATGTTGAACTCGGAGGCGCGCTTCATCAGGTCGGAGCGGATGCGGTTGGAGACGGCCTCACGCTGTGTGATGAGCTCGGCGGCGTCGAACTGGGCCACGATGGACTTGAGCACCTCGTTGCCGATGGAGGGCAGTACCCTCTCGTCGTAGTCTGTTCCGAGGTTCTGGCCTGGGGGTCAGCATGCGGTGCGGGTAACCCGGGGCAGGAGGAGCGGGGGCAAAAAGAGGGTATAGTCTGGCAACGACGTACCTGGTAGATCTTGGGGAGCGACTTGACCTCCGGGCGGTGCAGCACCCTGAGGGTCAAGCTCACCATCTGCAAGTCCTTGCTGCCGGTGGTGGTGGCAATGTTCCGCGGCTTGGTGCGGACGTCGAAGAGGATGGAGCGCTGGAGCCAGGGGACCAGGAAGTGTGTGCCCTCATTCACGACGTCCTCCTTGACACCGGATAACCGGTCGAATATGACAGCTCTGGTGCCTCCGCGGACGTCGTACATGGAGGACTGGGCAATGCCGTAGCCGATGATGGCCGGCACGGTCCATTTGTAGACTGCGTTGAGGAATCGTGCGTCCATGGTGGCGAGGCGTTTGTCTGGGGAAGGCTGCCGCTGTGTCTTGTCGCTGTTGCGCCGGAATCCAGGATTATCATGTATAATACCAGGAACTGAAGCTCTCACGTCTGCGCCGCTGCTGCCGTGCAAGCCCGCCTGCGTCTCTCTGACCCGTACAATTCTCCAGAGGTCCAAGCTTCTTCCAGGTGAACAGCTAGGTGACTTCGGTACGTACCATGCCATAGGTTCATACAGGCGCTGAGGCAAGGCGGCGGGTCTGTTTTCCCTCCCAGGCCAAGCCCGCTAAGCCTATTCCGATTCTTCCGCCAGAGCCCAATCAGATGGCTCCCATTTTGACTCCGTCCTGGAAGCCTGGTCGCGAATTCTACTGTCCTACTCTCCCTCGCAACGACATCACCCGAACAGCCCAATTGACAACCCCCCCCGACCGTCAATTGATCACCATGTTCCCTACTCGCGCTCTCAGAGCCGGCGGCGACAGCCCCCTCGGCAAGAATGGCCAGTGAGTCCGCCGCCCGTCCCGTGCCAACCCGCCCCCCGGGGGGAGCTTGCGGCTTTTGCTCGCACGCTTCCCGGTGCACCCTACGCCGTCACCCACGTGAATGATCCGCCGGCTAACATACTGCGCACAGCTTCCTCGGTCCCTGGGGTAACTTTGGTGAGTAAAGATGCCACACAGCTCCCCCCCGAACGTCATTCAAGCGGTCCCTCCGACGATTGCAAGTCCCGGCTCTCCGATGATTCCTGGGCTCCCCCAGCCGACATACAGAGGCGACACGACGTGACGACCGGGGCGTACGACAGTCAGGCACGCAAGCGAGCGGGAAAGCTGCGACCGTCGAGACACCGCCAGATACGACGAGGGGGAGGGAGAAGAGAGAAGACCTCGGCCGATGCATCAGCCGCTTCATCAGACATCAGACTTGGACGGATGGCTGACTTGAGATAATCCCCACCAGGCGGCATGAAGCAGAAGGGCATCATCACCTACGGCCTCAGCTCGAACCGCCAGAACCCCGTCGCCGGCGCCGCCCACGCCGCCGTCTTCAACACCTGGCGCCGATTCAGCAAGCAGATCCTCTACGTCGCCCCTCCCATGATCTTCTTCTACTACGCCATGGACTGGGCCATCCACAGGTGAGGAAACCAACTTCCTTCTCGCGAGCACACCGGAGCCCCAGGCCTCGGGTTTGCTTTTCTCGGCGGCGAGGAGAACTAACGATGGGAATACAGAAACCACTACCTGAACTCCAAGCAGGGCCGTGCCGAGTTCGCCGATGCCGAGGAATAGATTGGTTGAGATGGTGGCCTGAGGATACCGGGAAACGTGTAGACCAAGACTTGTACATCACACAATAGATTTGGGGTTCGTCAACCGCAGCAGCCAATAATCGTCCTTCGTCCCGTTGTTTTGCACTCGCTTCCCGTGTCGAGGCGTCGATTCCACGTCCCTACGCATACTCGGGACTTGAATACTTTGCTTTGAGGAAGAACAGACTGCCACCGTTTCTGAGCCATTTCTGACAAGCTCCCGCAGTAAAAATGGGCCTCAGCATTTCATAAAGCGTCTGGTTTTAGCTCCTGTGACTGCTATATAGTTACGCAAACGGGGCACCCTAAGCCGAGCGGAAATGATGACCAGGCTTTGCAGTGGTCTTCACGAGACAACTGAATAATCCACCTAGATTCTCTACGGGACCAAGCTTCGTCGTAATGTCAGACTGGTCAATTGTCACGAACGGCCAGCAAAGGGTGAACAAGTTTTGGTATCAGGTCGTCAGTTGTGCATGTCAGGTGGTATTAAATAGAATCCGTGCATTTTGTCCCGCCTCTGAAACGCCAATCCGATGCATCTTGCTTTAAACCCTCCCTTTACCCCTTCAGACCGTGTCTGCGCGCAGTCAGCTCTAGTTTACATGATGATGCTGTCCGCCTGCTCCAGCCACAGGTTTGCCAAGTCCTTCGTCAGGCCAAGTCTAATCTTCTTGAGCACGTCCTCCGAGCTGCTACCCGCCAGCACATTAACACGCCAATCCCATGCACGCTTGATGGGCCCCTTCAGGACGCCGCTCTCTCGGATGGACTTGTGCAGTTGGGACGCCATCATGGAACTGCCCGTCATGACGAAGCTGCCGTTCAGGGAGTTGGTCGATTTCTTCATCAGGTCGGCCGGCGTGGAACCCTTTCCGTGGCCCGAAGACATGACGATCTGGAAGAAGGCGTCTGCGGCTTCGTATACCCTAGACCCCACGGTCTGGATGTCCTCCACTGCCTTGAGCAGGGTATCGACCTGGTCCTGATTCAGGACGGCAGGGCTCTGATTGACAAAGACAGAAGCTTCTCCGATCAGAGCAAGGATGAAATCCTCACTGACCACAGCGTCGCGAGTGTCGTCATAGAGGCCGCCGCGGATGTTGTCATCTGCACTAGCGATGACAAACGACAAAGCCGTTGCAGCTTGCTGCCGTCGTGCAATAGACCGAGCACCGCCTGTGCCGTTGCCGTCTCTGATTTCGTAGAACTTCCGCAGCGTGGCATAACCACTGAGCATTTTACCCAGCAGATCCGCCGCCTCGAGATCTTGCTTTGCAAACTGCTCGAGCGTCGTGTTGCGCTCTTTCAAGATGAGCCGGAGACGGTTGTCCAGCTCGCTCTCCGGGGGGTAGATAGTCGATTCAGCCAGGGAAATCGACATGAGACCATTAAGCACATCTCGAACCTTCCCAGGACGGTGAGCCAGGGCGTAGTACCAAAGCATGTCACCGAATTGGTATGTGTCCTCCTTTAGAATGTCACCATATTTCTATGATGGATTAGCGCCAACCTTCACAGCACGTCAACAAGATCACTGCATAAACGTACCTCAGCTGTGTCCTCCGCAAAGTTGATCATGCCAAGATCATTGAGTAATGCCCAAATCTTGTCCACAGTGGCCTGACTGTCAGGGCCTATCTTGTCGAGAATACTTTGCAGCAGCTCATTAACAAGTTCCTCCGACCGCTCGGGGGAGTCCATGCGTCCGACCACCTGGACAGCCATCTCCCAACCTTCTCGGGTGATTCTGGTCGTGATGCCGCTCTTCTTGGTTATGGGTCCGGAAAGCTGGTGGATATTATTCAAAGCTCGTGCATACTGAATTAAAGTCGAGTCCTTGATACCATCGACATCGTCGGGGCCAGTGCTCTGGTTCAAGCCCAAAACTGCGAGGTCCTCTTCTCCAAAGCCACTCATGGTAATGAGGTTTTGGGGCTCTGGAGGAGGGAGCCATCGACCGAGCGACGCTATCTCGGCGACTGTCGATGCCACGGGAAGTGACCATGTACGTAAAAATCCAATAATGCCGTCGACGTTGCTCTCAAAAGTGCAGGCGATGCAGACCTCCACCGGATCAAGGGTGTTGAAGTGGAAATCCGACTTCATGGCAGCACGGAAGGACAAGGCCAAACGATCAAGCCAGTCATCGTCGCCCGATGGCTGGGCTCCAAGTGACTGTGACCGCGAGAATGACGCGCCAAGCTTGCGGTTGTTGTGGCCATCATCCCACCACCCAAAAAGACCGACAGTTGCTTCACACCAGTCTTGAGCAGCTGCCGTGATGGCTTCGGCTTCACCAATCAAGATCGAGTACAGAGACTGTAACGATTCATAGATATCCCAGGGCAGCCTGCTTTCTGCCTTTCTCGCCAGGCCGGTGAGGGTTGGTCCGCGGCCCCGAGAGTCCTCGAGTTCAGAGTCGTTGAAACGGCTTGAAGGACGATGGGGCCTGTCCTTTCCCTCGGCAAAGTTGATGAGCGTCTCCTTGGCCGCCTTGGCCTTGATTCGGAAGAGGGTCCAGTCGCTGCTGCGAATATCCCAGTTCTCGTCCTTCATACCGGGGCAAGCGTCGATGAGCGTACACACGTCCTCGACCACCCGATTGATGTTGGATAGCACGTGCCCAGCATACGCTGCTTCGCCTCGCGGGCCTTTCCTAACCTTCTCCCAGTCTGCGCGTCGCAGCAGAATCGCAGCCGCTTCTACGTTGCCGCGGATCAGGGACATGTAGACTCCTTGCCAGAACAGGCTGTGCGCGGCAGGGCATGGCCGGTGGTATCTGATGCTTTCTATTTGGTCCTTGGACGGGTCGTGATAGTCGTCTTGCCATTTGAACAGCACGAGGGGTAGAGGAACCACCTGAGAGCCGCCGAACTGGTCTCTGAGAGGTGGAGTGTGGTGCAGGCGGAAGACCATGGCAGCGATCCACGAGGCCTTCTCAAAGTCAGGGGTATTTGGTCCCGGTCCAACCTTGGCTTCATGCTCCTGATTTCCCTTGGGGAGCGAGGCAGAGTACGGCTCCCAAACCGTTTCGACGAGTCGGCCAGCAGCGGTAGCTAAACTGTCGTCCAATCTCTCCTCGTCGTCCTCGGCTCCGACACCATCGTCGTAAAGGCGACTGACAATCTCTTCGGTAGGAACAAGCACATCTGATGGTTCCGTGACTTGCGCATAGCCGAGCTGGCTGTAGAGGTCCTTGGCAACGGATGCGAAGTTGAACTCCCGTCGTGGGCCGTAGGTAGAGCGCATGTTCGAGGCCCTGAAGATATCATCCGCTTCTTGTTGCATTCTGCGGGTTGCTGCGGGTGTGGCCATCATGATGAGGTCCATGTCATCTCCACCAAAGTGGTCTCCCGACGCCTCGGCAGCAATCTCCTGCAACAGCTCCTCCTCGATATCGTAGTCAGGGTCATACTCTCCCATTGCGTCGTCGTCTTGCTCTACCTCGGCGTCCTCTTCGTATTCATCGTCCTCTATCGCCTGATCTTGGTCCTGGTCCTCGTCTTCCTCCTGCTCGTATTGGTCGTCCATCTCCGTCTCGTCCTCTTCTTCGCTGTCATCGTATTGCATACCGTATGTTCCTGATCGAGCAGGCGGGGGTGCGTTACCATCCTCCTCGTCCTCCTCCTCATCATCGTCGCTCAGGTCATCCAGCACGGAGTAGGAGTGCTTGCTCAAGCCCGAAGGCTGACGTGCCCCCGTGCCCCGAATGGAGCTTGCGAGAGGTCCCCTGCTGCGTGGCTTGGATGAGTTTCCCAGATTGGGCCTTCCAAAATTCGGGGCCTTGACCTTGGACGAGGTTGATGCGCCAGCCATGATGGAGCTCTGGAGGTATGAAGGGGACGGCTCTCCGGCGGGCGTGAAGGATGGTGCTGAGGAGGGCGGCGGCGGCGGGCCCGCTGGGGTTGTTGACGGGTGTTCGGCGCCGAAGGAGAAGAGAGAAGGACCAGCGCCGGCGCGCTGATTCCTCTGCGGTGTCGCAGGCGAGCTGGATTCGGAGAGCCTGAACATGGCGGCGTTTGCGATGCGGTCGGGCGCGAGCTGAGGAATGGGAGGAAAACGAGAGAGACAGGTTGAGTCGAGGTTCTGGTGCCGTTTCACATCAAAGACCTGCACATGCCGTGATAGCGAGTGTCATGCAGAGCTGAGTGCGTTCGTTGGTGAAGCCAGGCACCAACGAGCAGGGCGAGAAGCTACAGGCAATTCGAAAATTTAGTCCAGGTCGCGCGGCAGCTGGACGAAGCTCTCTCGAGGTGTCGACGCGCTTAGGCGCATTTTGGATGGGATTGGATTTCTCAATGGCGCCCCGTTCCCCGTGCACGGGCCAGGCAACCCGCCATTTACCGTGACTTATTACATAGGCACTCTCTCTCTCTACCGTCACCATCCACCCACCCTGGCTCCTCAACTCGGGCAGCAAATCAAATGCGACGACGCTCACCGTCAGCCCTTCATCCGGCAGTTTGGCAGGCTGCATATCGAAGTCTAGGTACGGGAGTTGGTGATGGTCACCAGCACATAATACCTACGTTCTACATTCATAGATCATGCAAGCCTCTAGATGCCATGTCCTTGAAGTTATGTCGGCACACGTGAACCAGCTAAGTGCCTACTTAGGTATGGAACGTAGGGAGCTAGGCATTGAGTTGTCTGAACCTGGAAACTACAGAATTGACGCGGGTTACAGTCCGGACCTCTGCTCTGGCTGCCTCTTGAACTGATATTTGCTACAGATATGGTGTGCAATTCGAGTATAGGTCTATAAATACGCATCTCAGAGGAATTAGTCACACCGAGCAAGGCGTTCGGCCCAAATCCCCATAAATGAAGGTTTCGAGGAAGCCGGCTAGTTTCCCGTGGACGCCATGGCGTGACCAGCGGCAACGATGAAGAAAGCACTCTGGTCCGTAATTACGGTCTTGTCATTGCCATAACACCCCGACAACCCGATCCCTTGGGACTGCCATGGCTCTTGTGGAGCATCTGTGCCCGACCATAGATCCCGAACAGCGAGGACTCAGACTGATACAGTAGTGATACGGGCTACTTGCCGTTGCTCCTAGCCCCAGTGTCCTTATCTTACCAAGGTAGTACTCCGGCTCAGCCCGCACGCAGGTACGCACCCGAGGACCGCTTGCTTCCGAGCGGGCGATGAGTTGTTGTTGGACAGGAAGAGCCTCAGCACCGGATCTCGAACCCGTGCGACATCGAGAAAGTCTGCCCAGAATTTTGCCTGGGCTATTGCGGCCTCACATGTTGGCCAGTAGCCCAGGTGACGAGTACGATAGGTGACAGTGGGCAAGAAGCCAGCTATACAGTATAGACTAATACGTTGCTGCACGACCGGTCGAAGTTCGCAATCTCCAGCGAGATACCGGCCACAGCAAGGCTCAGACGTGGCTCTCGCAGGTTCAAGCGATACGTAGTGACATCAGTAGCTCACTTGCCGTCCGGCCCCGCCTGACGAACTGATGTAGGAATAAATATCCTAGGGTGGGGTCCCACGAAACTCCGCACTGGAACAGCTTCACTCGCAGCCAACCTAATCAACCCAAAGTGTGTGGCCCGCGGGACCCTGTTTTAAAACCATACACATATAAGCTATCTGCAGCCCCCGATCCCTCGCAGAGCTTCTCGAAGAGAATCATCCCCCTATACCCTTCTCCCCGACACCGAAACTAGACAGACTTACGCTCGACACAATGGCTGATACCGTGGGCAAGGTCCGTCGAACCCGATCCTACAGTACCCCTCGGCGGGGTAGGCGCCTGGGGGGCGGGAGCTGTGCAGAGCTACCACCAAGCTAACACCGTATACCCTCGTGCAGACTATTACGTGCAAGGCCGCTGTTGCGTGGGAGGCAGGCAAGGACCTCAGCATCGAGGATATCGAGGTCGCGCCCCCAAAGGCTCATGAGGTTCGCATCCAGATCTACTACACTGGAGTTTGCCACACAGGTGCGTCCCGTTGCCCTCCCGGTGCCAAGCGGGCAGACTGCGAGCCAACGCCGAAATACGTCCGACCCATGGGCTCGCGGGGCTAATATTCACCGCAGATGCGTACACGCTTTCCGGCAAGGACCCCGAGGGCGCGTTCCCTATCGTGCTTGGTCACGAGGGAGCCGGTATTGTTGAGTCAATCGGTGAGGGCGTCACCAATGTGAAGCCCGGCGACCACGTCGTCGCTCTCTAGTACGTTCTACTGCTCTCCTACGGACGGTTCTCATCTGAGATCCACTACGATGACGCGAGCAGTCGCCTGCGCGGCCTCTCTGCTGTCCCCTTGCCCCCTTTACCCAGCTCATCTCAGGCTAATGTCCATCTCCTGCTTCACAGCACGCCAGAATGCAAGGAGTGCAAGTTCTGCAAGTCGGGCAAGACGAACCTGTGCGGAAAGATCCGAGCAACACAAGGCAAGGGTGTCATGCCTGATGGCACCTCCCGGTTCAAGTGCAAGGGCAAGGACCTGCTTCACTTCATGGGCACCTCGACCTTCTCCCAGTACACCGTCGTAGCAGACATCTCCGTCGTCGCCGTCCAGCAAGATGCTCCCATGGACCGCACCTGCCTGCTGGGCTGCGGTATCACGACCGGTTACGGTGCCGCGAGAATTACCGCCAACGTCGAGGAGGGCTCCAACATTGCCGTCTTCGGCGCAGGCTGCGTCGGCCTCTCGGTGGTGCAGGGTGCAGTTGTCCAGAAGGCTGGCAAGATCATCGTTGTCGATGTGAACCCCAGCAAGGAGGAATGGTCCAAGAAGTTCGGCGCCACTGACTTTGTCAACCCGACCCAGCTCAAGGACCAGACCATCCAGGAGAAGCTCATTGAGATGACCGATGGCGGTTGCGACTACACCTTTGACTGCACCGGTAACGTCGGTGTCATGAGAGCAGCGCTCGAGGCCTGCCACAAGGGTTGGGGCCAGAGCATCATCATTGGTGTCGCCGCCGCCGGCCAAGAGATCAACACTCGCCGTAAGTTTGACCCTCAGATCCCGCAAACCTCAGGTACAGCTACTAACACCTGCCTAGCATTCCAATTGGTCACCGGCCGTGTCTGGAAGGGATGCGCCTTTGGTGGTGTCAAGGGCCGCTCTCAACTGCCGGGTCTCGTGACGGACTACCTCGAGGGTAGACTGAAGGTCGACGAGTTCATCACTCACAGGAAGACCCTCCCGGAGATCAACCCGGCATTCGAAGCGATGAAGGCTGGCGATTGCATTCGGTGCGTGGTGGACATGAAGAACCTGTAAAGCGATGCGACATGACATTTATGTATGTGTCGGTGGAATGAGGAGAAAACGGTGTACCCGGATGGCCAGATTGAATAGCGAATCACTCTGATCCATAGGTGCTTGTGGCCATGACTGAGTAATAATTGGATCCTGTCCAGCATCTACCTCTACTTCGTCGAATCAAAATGCTGTAAACATTTGCCTATGTAGCTCTACAATGTCTACAAATCATGTCGCGGTGGAGCGGTGATGCGGGCCAGTGGTCGCTGAAAAGGATGCTTGCCATTCACCTATATCACGTTCGATCGTAAGCCGACCGTGGCCGGGATCAGTCACCGCCTCCGGCTGGGTCGTGACGTGCAGTCCCGGATCCTACAGTAGTTGCAGCTTGAGCGATCTGGCCCCGTGGCGCCGGCAAGTTGCCGCTGACGATGTACGTGTCGGAAGATCCACTCCTGGGCTGGGCGGTGGATGTCACTGCTGCCAGGTCGCCAAAGGGTGACAGCCACGCATCGCGTAATATAGCATCACCAGTCGATCAGTGGTGGGTAATTAAGGACAAAGTATCGGGCACCGCTGCTGGCTTGGATGGCGGAGCACTCAGCAGGCATGCATCGGCCTTTGTCCCGATGCCCAAAGCTTGTGCGGTGTTAATACATATGACTATATTCAGGACCTCGGGGGAGAGATATAGCGGATTGCCGGTGCCATGCTTGCCAGGTACGATGCTCCTAGACAGTGGCTCTGGATACTTGTACCATGCCTATAGGACAGGGCAGCCAATGAATGGCCTTCAATTCCTGTCCCCGGGGTCTGCCATTCATGCAATTAATTACTGGCCGTGAGGGCGCACTCACATGGCACAAGGTAACACTTGACTTAACGTTAGTACCTGCAATAAGGTCCGGCAGCGGCAGTCAGCGATCAGCCATGCAGTCCGAACTATCGACGGCAACGCGGCCTCATCAAGGTATCACCGCCAAGGTGGCCTGGGTCCCCCCCCCTGGGAGGCGTATTTCTCGCTGATCACACGAGTCAATGGTGACAGCAGATGCATATGCAAACATGGTCTTATCGTGGGTTAGCTAGCACCTCCTCTCGCTGGCACTATCCTAGGACTATTCGGGACACGATAGCAGCAACCTAGAACTGGCGGAAAGTCCATTCGGAGCCTATGGATGGGGACCTGGGACCCCAACCTCCAATGCGCGCCCGCCATGTGACCACGAACAAAGGGAGAGAAGAGGCCCAATGGACTGACGGGGGCCAGCCAAAGAGCCAAACGGCTGGCTCCAAAACCAAGATGCCCTTTTCGTCAATGACACCCGGGCGGCAATGCTGCGAGCGGCGCCCTGGACCCAGGCCGACGCCGCCGCCGCCGTATGTATGCACGCGCGCAATATGCCCAATCTAGGCACATCGACTACTGTAGTTACATACTAGGTATGTAGTGGCACCAAGGGTTCGCAGATAGGTAGCTTTTCGCAGTCCAAGGATGAGCCCGGCCGGGGGCCTGGAGTCGTATTTAGAGGACGACTCATGCCCTCGCATCGCTCTGGCCGTCGAGCGCCCTATTCCCTCCCCTTCACGCCCGTTCTCCTGCTCACTATTCCAACTGCCTTCGTGTCCGCTGGCTCTCGCACGATCATCCCGCTTAAGCTAAAGCTGTTTCACGTGCAGGCTTTCCAACGGGCGAGTCAGTCCCCCGCCAACCCGAACTACGACACCCAATTGCGATCTGCCCAGGTCCGCGAACAAGGAGATTGCCGGAACCAGAAGGGCTGATTCCTCCTGCGGCTACAGTAATCCGTTTCGGTCCCCAATTTACCCCAAAGACAGCACAGCAAGCAAGCAAGCAAGCAAGCAGCCCCGAACGAGCTGTGGATCGCCTTGGCCCGCTTGTCCCGTCTTCGGAGCCTTGTCCCAGCCCCAGCACCTAGCCATTGCCAGCCAGCCAGCCAGCCAACAGTCACTGCGTCATTCCGTACCACGCTGATCAGGACCCCTGGCCACTTTCGCCTCGCGGACTACTGTAGTTAGAGAGCATCGCCCCTAGGTCAACTCAGGATAGTCCCGGATAACGAGGCCGCCTCCAGGTAGCAGTGTATTGCGAAAGCACGAGGGGAGTCCGCGGATTACCAATTCGACCCGGCCTGCATCTATCCGCCAGGCTTCGAACCCATTGGCAAGTCCCGTCTCTTGCCTCCCGGGGAAGTCTACTGCGCTGCAAAAACTAGTCCCCTTTTTCGCCATCCCGTCCCCGGAATTCCAGCGCCTTCTCTGTTGGGAGATACGAGTACAAAGCCCCGAGATAACATCACGTTTACGCTGGGACTCATCCATCTGTTCCGTCCGTTGGCGACCTCACCTCATCTCCCGCTCCATTACCCTGCCCTCAAATCTCGCTCCAACTAGTCTCCCCATCGTCGTGTGATCGCTTCCTTGTAAGTCATCCCTCCCGCCTCGGGTTGTTACTTGGCCATCGAACCTGGCCTTCGTACGGCCCAGGCGCTCCCGATCTCCACTGGGTTACAACCAGCCGGAATCGACTCATTTAAATAAAGCAAGCCTGCTGACCGACTCTCGCACCACTGCAGCCACCTACCTCCTGCTTTCTTATTCCCCCATCAGCCTCGTCTGCCGTCACCTCCCGACGACTCCTTGCCTCCTCCTGCAACGACTACGAAACCAACGCAAGGTCCGCGAATCCCCAGCCGCGTCATCATCGGAACCAGCGAGACTCTCTCCGTCCTTCACCACCACACCAACCGTCACCATGGCTCCCAAGAAGATCAGATGCAAGGCCGACGACTGCAAGGACGCCGTGCAGAGGATGTTTGGCGACTGCGGCTTCTGCGAGCGCCAGTACTGTGCCAAGCACCGGCTGCCGGAGGATCACCAGTGCGCTGGTCTTGATGACGTACGTATTAAACCCCCAGCAGCCGCAGCTCTACCACCTCGAGGGACGACGATGCTAACATGTACGGAACCCATAGTGCAAGAAGGCAGCTCACGAGCAGAACGCCGCGCGAATCAACCAGGAGCGGACACAGGTCATCAAGGTCGCATAATCCGCGATGCACGATGCGTCCACTTCACCCACCTGTCCCCCCCCCGGGGAACGAACCCGACTTGGTCCGGACCGACGACCACGAGACGGACTCGTCGACGGCCCGAGGTCGAGATGGACTACACTCTTGATTTTGTACTACTTCTGATAATGCATGGCGTCTTGGGCATTTGATACGGGTTGTGCAGTACCGCGACATCATGGTTAGCGGTGGCGCCGGGGTTGCTTCAGACTGCACGCTCCTGATATCCACTTGAGGATCTTTGTTAAGGGATTTTTGCTTTTCGGTAGACCATGGGTCTATTTCTGCTGCGGATTATCTACCAATGACTCTCTGTATATAGCTCGCTGAATTTGAGGAGCTTCATGAACTGCCCCGTTGGTGCCTGTACCCCTGTGGTGAGGTATAGGCATAGGCGTGTAAGTCTCACCGCTTGCCCCTTCTTTCGCAAACCGTGAAAATCGCTGTAAATCTGCCTACGTCGCTTCGGATATCATACACCATCGTACACGCCTTCCGATTTCACGAACGCATCACCTCCGTTTCTTGGCTCTTCTACCCGAGTCCAGCCCGGGTGTCTGATCCAGCTCCTCCAGCTTGACCTTCTCGTCCACGTCCTCGTTCTTCACTATATCCTTCACCACGACGTCCTCGGTCTCGACCTCTTCCTTCTTGACCACGTCGCCGCCCTCCCCGACCTCGATCTTGGCCTCGCGCGCCTTGCGCCCCTGGAGGACCTTGCCGCGCTCGGCGGCGCGGCACAGCCCGCGCAGGCCCAGCTCGCAGTCGCCGCACCTGCGGCCGACGGGCAGGCAGACGGTCTGGCCGAGGCCGACCAGCAGCCCGTTGATCTCGCGCCAGCGGTCGCGGGGCAGCCAGGCCTGCAGGGCCAGGCGGGTGTCCTCGGGGCCCTTGGTCTTGTGCCACCCCCACAGGTTGGTGATGCGGTGGACGTGCACGTCGACGCCGATGCCCTCGGTGCGGCCCCAGGCGGCGCTGAGGCACAGGTGGGCCATCTTGGGGCCGACGCCCGGCAGGGCCACCAGGCCCTCGATCGAGTCCGGGATGTCGCCGGCCCAGCGGTCGCGCAGGATCTCGGCCGTCTGCTTCAGGTACCGCGTCTTGTTGTTGTGGAAGCCGACGGCCCAGATGAGCTCGTTGAGCCGCTCCGGCGCCACCGCCAGCATGTTCTCGAGCGTGAGCCCCGGGGCCGCCCCCGGCCCGTGGCCCGGCAGCTCCGTCTGCAGCCGCCGCATCGCCACCGCGTTGGTCGTGTCCTTGGTCTGGCTCGACAGCATCAGCGCCACCAGCGTGTGGAAGCGCTGGTCGCGCGGCGACGCCGTCGGCAGCGCCAGCCGCTCGCACCCCATGGTGTCGACGGCCGCGTTGGCCGCCGGCCCGCTCAGCCGCATCTCCTTGACCAGGTCGTACATCTCCTCCCAGTCCGAGGGCGGCGCGACCGACGTCTCGTTGGTGGCCGGATCGATGGTCTTGCGGGCGGGTTTGCGGGCTCGGCGGGGCGTGGACGGCTTGGTAGCGGTCTCTACTTCCAGTGACTCGGTCTTGACCGCGATCGCGGACGATGTGGAAGAGGGGGCCGGCTGGACGGTTCGCTTCCGCTTGCGCGTTGTCGTCGCCGAAGTCTGGTCGGACACGGCGTCCTCGATGTCGGTAACGGAGGGCGGCGCGGTGTTCTCCTTGGAGGAGGAGCTGTCGGCGTGGTAAGCGAAGCGCGCGAGCGCACCGCGCGTCACGCGACGGGGAGGCGATCGCGATCCCGGGGACGGCATGGCGCCGAAGAGTTTGGCTGTCTCGTGCGAAAGCCGAGACGTCCTCATGCTCGGGGCCACGGGTGTCGAGGGAGAGGGAGCGCCGCTAGACGAACGGTTGGGCGTAGATTTGATCCCCGAAAATCGCAATGGCTACCTCTTGTCTTACGTAGAAGAAAAAGGGTCCTGGGTCCCCTAAAGCACCGCCCGGGTAGTGGAGGCCCACTTTGCCCCGGATTGCCTACTGTGGAAATCTCGTGCTAGCAGCAGCCAATAGGGCTGCTGTCATTCGCAAGCAAGTTATATCCTCCACGATGGGCCCGGGTAATACTGCGTGGAGCATTTTCGTCAGCTGTAGGGAGTCATCCAGTGGTATAATAGCACCTTGTGTTTCTGCTTCAATGCTCAATGCTTTCAGCTGGCTTGGTTCATGCAAAATATATATAAAATCTAATGAAATAAAAGCTACTACGTGAAATATAGTAGGCTAGCGCAGATGCAGTGCCAAATACAGTGAATTCGCAGACAAATTTATTCTTATCCAATGATGCAGGGTTCGGGGATTATTCTCGAGAATCCCTTCAATCATTGGTTCCTCCCTGTTTTCCCGGTTTGTCAGAGCTTCTAGTAACTCATGTGCAGGAGTCGAAAATTGTCTGTTGTATAGGGCAAACTGTGACGCCGAAGCCGAGATGCCTTCGGGCCTTTTGGCATCGCCGCGGTTCAGCAAGACAAAATACCAAGGGCCGCCGAGAATCGTGAGTAAGGAAAGGGAACTACTCTGTGCCATTACAGCCTATGACCTGACGAGCGGATAGCTCGGTATTTATGTCACCCACTCGTTGACTGACTTGCGCCGTGGTATTCCACGTTGTGATGTGATGTTCTTGACATCAATATTTTACGAGACCCTGCCTTGAAGAAGTGATGCATAAGCGTGTGCACGCTATGTACCACGTGAGCCCGTTTCTAAACCGACAAGCCATGGTGCCGTATCTACAACCAGTCTCAAACACCACGAGCACCTCGCGATCCGATATCAGTACGCCTGTGTATCGAGCAGCATAGTCGGGGATGCTGTAACAGCTTGTCGACGAACCTGGTTCCAGACTGGGTTGTTCGGTTGCTGAATGATCGGTGTCCGAAGGGAAACCCAGCGTCACATTCTGAGTTTTCCGATAACAATGCCGCACGGCATGATACGACGTTCCATGGCTCTTGTCCAGGATAGTTGCATGACGAATGACTCGTGGTAAATGGAGCCGTCATAGAGACAGCATCATGCACGACTAGCGATTGAAACACGCAGATATTCTTCGGGGTGTTGGGCAGTCACGATATGACCCTGGCCCAGATGCAATGACTCTATTGGAGTGAGTGTTGAAGAAAAAATACCCATGGACGTTGGCATCCAAGTTCATGTAAACGCACTGCAGCTCAGAGTAGCTGTCTCAAGCAACTTGGTGCTTGGTGGTTATTCCCAAAATAAAACTCCATGGAAAGCAAAAGTCCGTGGCTCGTAAGCGAAAGTCTAGATGCCCGTGTGTCTGTTTCCCCCCAGACACATTGTCGCAAGAACGCTACACAATGAAAAGACCCAAGATAGCCCCAACCCGATCTCATGCAGTAACATATCGCTCAATCCTGCCAGCTTAACAGCTGCCCAGCCTCTAGAACGCCAATTATATCGTCTTTTTCGACAACCGCCAGGATGGAGTGCTCATCGCACGGTTCCTCTGGAGAAGATTGCATATCCCGAATCCAGTCCACAGCCTGTGAAAGTCTCGTGTCCCCTGAGATGGTGATCCATTCCGATCTGCCCGCGCACAACCAGGGCAGATCGCAGAGCAGATTGTTCATGTTTGTTGAAGTGAGCTGCCGTATGCGATTGGGTGAGGCCAGAAGATTGCCGACCCGGACCCAGCCCGTCGAGGAATCGTATCCAGCTTTGAGGATGTCGGCACCACGCAGGTCCTGCGAAGTGGGCGACGAGACTGTGATATCGCAGATGGGTGTCGCGAGGTCCCTCATAGTTTGGGGCTTCCGAAAGGTTGCGCCAATCGCACCACCTGGGTGGTTACGTGAGAAAGTGGACGAGACATTGAGATGGAGTTCCTGCGAGGCCACTAGCGCGAGAGCATCACCAACGGCAATGGCCATTGTCGTGGAGGTGGTGGGGGCAGATACCCCAAATGACACCGTCTCCGATTCGTGGATCGGCGCCGACAGGAGGATCATGCCCGGCCTCTGCTTGATCAATTCGCATGTCTCGGGTCGGGTGTGCGACGTGAGCACTATCGTCGGAAGGGCCGGGTCGATGTGCGGAAGCAGCAGGAGCAGCTCCGGCGTCTTTCCGGAAAACGTGATGAAGAGAACAGTGTCGTGTTTGCCAATCTTCCCCAGATCCCCGTGCAACGCCTCAGTAGGATGCAGGTACGTTGCATGGACCCCCAAACTATTAAAGCTTGCGACAAGTTTCTTGCCAATATGACCGGATTTGCCCACGCCGATAATGACCACCTTGCCCTTCTGCCCATGGTGCCTTGTGATGGCGTCTACCGCGGCATTGAACCCGGCTCCCACGATAGCGTCCGTTTCATACAGGTTGGTGAGGCCTCTTAGAGCCGTTGCTTCTGTGTTCAAAACATGGACTGCGCCTGCAACTCTTTGCCGGGCTTGCGTATCGTCCTCATGAAAGCTGCCTCCCAGCGGTCCATCGTCGAGACAGAGCTCCTCGATTGGAGTCGCCGGCTCGGTCGCACTCGGCGTAAGGGGTGAAGGGGGAGACGGAGGAGGGATCAGAGGCGTACGTTGCGCCGCGCCAAGAAGGAAGACAGCGCTCGTCTGAACCGGGTGGTCAACCATGGTTACCGAGCTGGATCGATGGACCTTGGATTGGATGCGCGACCAAAATGGAGCCGCCCTCTTCCAAAAGTCTCTGGAGAGAATGCCCGAAATATGTACTTGGCTTCCTGGCCAGCTTGGAAGTCCTTGAGACTTGCGCAATGCTCGTTATCAACTCAGTGCTCCATATTTGATACCGCTGACTCTGTTGGTCTGTTCCCAGAACGATGTCTGCAAGAATTAAATGACGGCTCGTTTCAGTCTGAATCCGAGTATACGTAGACTGAATCTCGGTAGATCCCGGACGCAGGACCGTCAAAGCAGGGGAGTTTGACAGAAATAGCCCGGGAGCCAATCGTGTATCCCAGTACCGTCCACCGTGGTGAAACAAACACGAAGAAGAAGGGTAAGGGGGAGGAGCAAGGTGGCGCGAGGGAGGACGTTGTAGATAAAAGATGTCTTGCAAGATGAAAGGCTGCTAGAGCATGTAATAGATACGAATAGAGCAGCAAGATAGGCTCGGCGCCCGTTTAACGCCGTCCAGTTAGCAGCCGCGGCCAGGCCAGCGGTCTTCACTACCTGGGGAGGATCTCTAAGCTCGGACCGGAATCAATCCTGACCACGTCCGATGAATCATGACAAACAGTTCTGGCACTAGACATTTGTGTGGATGGATGGTTCGGGATTTAGGGGTTTTAGGCCTGGTATGAGCATTCTTGCGTGATCGCGACCTTCCCCATATCGCGTCTATATCGGTCCTGCACCCTGGCCATCATTGGCTCGTAGAAGGCAGCGATACGTACCCTTTGGCCAAGCTGCGACGCATGTGGGATGACCCGCATGTATCTTTACTGTGAAGAATCAGGATGCACTGGCTTCTGCCGCGATTGGAAGAGCCAAGGAGTGGTTTAGGGGGAGGGGCTTCAAAGCAAGGCAACCGTTGCTTATGAATCTAACCGACCCTCTCCCCCTCTGGCCGCTGGACGCGGTGCAGGCCATGGCGTCCTAGTGCAGGATTTGCTCTCTTCCAAATTTCCAATCAGTGGTGTCGTGGCCAGCACGACTTGGATTGTTTTCGATTTTGTGGATCGAATGGTGATGGATGGGCCCTGGGAGCCTTGGCCGGGGTTCGGTTCGGCCAGGAACGGGGACATTTCCTCAGTGCGTATCTCTGCGCCTAGTTCGGTTCGTAGCCCACCCGGCGTATGTACAAAGCGTTATGAACACTGTCTTGCTTGACATGCTGTAAGTGGTACTTGAGTTTCAGTACGTCTTTTGTGGTGCTTTCACCACGCTTTGAACAACCCCAGAGCTGGATCAATGATTGTGAGAAACGCTTGATCGGAGTGCGTGAATGAAGACAAGATCACACTCTGAGCCGAGCTTGCGGGATGCTTCGGTGGAATCCGACAGACTGTAGGCCTCTGGTCTCAGTACTGTAGTTCATCCATCGGCCATATTTCAAGTCAATGAAACGCTGCATGGTCGGCAGATTGGACTGGTAGCATCTTCCCAGATGCTCGTTATGGAGCTGAAGCCTGCCCAGGTCAAGAGCACGGGTACACGGCGTGCTGCGGTGCCAAGTTGGTTGATTCCAACCTGCAGAGACTCCAGTGCGTGCATGGATGCAGGTGGAATCCGAATGCAGCTTGGCGCTCATTGGCGCTCGTTGGAGCTCAGTGATCTCGCTCGCTCTCTTCGGCTGTCGAATAATCTATGATAGGAACAAAGCGTGTAGCCTCAAGCGCAGCTCTGAATACCACTACTCAGAGGATCGTCGAGCTGATTGCCGTGCTATTCCAGTTCGTGCTCTCTGGGTTGCCTCCCCTTGAGGAACCACGAGTCAAAGCCGCCCAACCCGTCAACTTACCGAAGAGGGGTGGGAGAGCCTTTGGACCGAAAGGCATCGAAAGGAACGGCTTTGCGATGGCGTGGCTGTCAGTCACGATTGACCGCGTTTGGACGTCTTGTGTGTGTGCGTAGTCCGAGTAATGAGTATGCGATCAGCAGGACGAAGTGCAGAACTGATAAGGCGGCGATCGTGTATGTGTGTGTATGTGTGTGTGTGTGTGTGTAACACCATATTCGATAAGTATGTAAGTCAGAATAGCCCTCTCCTGGAGTCTTGACCGCCATATCTTCTCGTCGGACGAGGAGCGATAGGTCCGGGATCCCTGTCTCCTGCCAGCTCTTGGAGCTTGTGCAAGCTGCAAACCCCCATCCATGGATGTTTTCTCATAGCGGTAGCACCAGCCACATGACCGGAGGATCGACATTTCCCGCAGCGCGCTATCAAAACGAACATGCAATTTGCCCATGCGGATTTCCTGACCACACCACAATCACATTGATGAACTCTCGTCGAGCGCCGGCGCGAGGACAAGGTATCTGACCAGCCTCTGACAAGCTCCGAGCACACATAAATCTGCGCAAAAACATCAAACGACGAAGAAGGGCCACGGGCAACAGAACAACACAATGACCCGCGTGGCAGTCTACAGCGTGGCGCTGGGCGTCTTCGTTGCTGGTACGTCATCGTCCGCCGTGCTCCTTAGCGGTTGCACGAAACACCCCCCCTCACTCGCGATGTTCGATGGCGGCGACCCGAGCTGCTGGCAACCTCACGCTCGCATCTACAGAACACAGGGCGCATCTCTTCATGCTGCAACTTTCTGCGTTTCTACAGTGTCTTCTGCGTGATGGACGCCCGGGGTCTCGACCCCTAGTGTCCAACAAGCATCATGCGATGCGATAGACAGAAACCTCCACCAACGAACCATGCTTTATGCAACGGAACTACCATGCTGACCGTCTCCCCTCTGCGACAGCTACGATATTGACAATCGTGTCGATCCTGACGCCGAACTGGCTGAACTACGAGATCCGCAGCGCCAACACGGACAAGACGTTCAAGCACACGCTGGGCCTGCACCAGCTGTGCTCGTCGGCCAGCGAGCCCGCCTGCCGCCCCTACCCGACCGACGACGAGTGCAAGGATGATGCCTTCTTCTGCTCCATGTGGCGCAGCTCCGGCTTCCTCATGTCGTTCGCGACCATCGTCGAGCTCGCCACCCTGGTCTCGTTCCTCGTCGTCATGGCCGGCGGCAAGTACAAGCGCGAGGACGGCTGGAAGCTGATCGGCGGCCTGCTCCTGGCGGATGCCGTGGTCGAGTTCGCCGGAATGGGCCTCGTGGTACGTGCCCCTTCTGCCCACGCGCCTGTGTTCCCCTTTCCACACAGTCTATATCCTTGTTATAAGGCCGAGTTTGTCTCTTTCCTACCAGATCCCGGCAACTAACATATCCGTTCCCCTACTAGGCTTACCTCTTCAACCACGACGAGCAGTTTGCCGTTCCCGGCTGGGGTCTTGGCTGGTCGTGGATTCTGTGTACCATCAGTGCTACCGTTTCGGTGCTGGTCGCAGCGAGTCTCGCCGCCTCCGCCTGGGTCCTCCCTCCGGAAGACGACTACGAGTACTTGGAGGATCCAGTTAATGACATTTAATGCCGTGCCGCACCCCGTGATGTGCGTGCAGATCACGACGTTTCTCCTTCACTTTAGATGGGGTTCCCCGTGGAGGTGGACCTTGAGGGTTTCTGGCTTTTGAGTGGTTCACGAGATATTTCAAGGCCTACCGGTTTGCATCTTCCTCAGTACACGATAAATAGGATTTCGGCGTTTTAAGGATCTTGACGGACCAGTGGACGTTTCTGCCTTTGGTGCAATTTTCAGCGGCCATTGCATAATGATTCCCATGTGAAAGGGCACGGGGATTATGGCGGTGTTATGGATACGACCAGTCAGCAGCACAGTTATAATAGAGGATTTACCGTAGTCATGTTTAAATCAGTGACAAGGCGCGCGTTGGGGTTAGGATCGCAGGGACTATCTCAATTCGACGACACAGTCAGATGTTTTGGGCATTTGCTGATCGACCGACCAGATTGTATTCCTGAGGAGATTCCATCTATTTTAGATCATGCTCAAGGGGTATCCTCCATATGCAACCAGCCACCTGCAGTGCAAAAAGACAAGTTATCTTTTATTCGTCATCCTCTTCGCTCGAGTCGTCTTCCGAGTCAGACCCGGAGGACGACGAACTGCTCGACGACGATGTGTCAGCTTCGTCGCGCGCAGGGTCGACCTCCATAGCGTCCTCATCATCTGAGTCCTCCGAGGAGCTATCGCTGCCGCTGCTGCTGGTGTCGTCGTCCGAGTCCGAGTCGTCGGACGAGGAACTGCTGTCGTCGTCGATCTCGGCCGTGCGCACCTTCTTCCTCCTTATCCTGCGCTGGGTGCCGTCGTTGAGCTTGACTCGCTTGTCCCCGTCGTCGGCCGCCGGTCCGGGCTCGCCCGCGGCCTGCGACGACGTGCTCTCGGGCTCCTGCTCGGTGGCCGTGGCGCTGCTGGACGTCGTGTCGGACTCTTCGCTCTCCGAGAGCTCCTCCAGGACGACCTCGGCGCGCATGCGCTTGACGACCCTCCGCTGCATCTCCATGTCGGTGGTGCGCAGCACATACTCGACCTCCTCGAACCTCCTCTTCTCGGGGGTCCGGCCTTCGCGGAGGAAGCCGGCTATGATCTCATCGTACTCCTTCTGCTTCCTCTCGGCGACGTCTTTCGACGAGGATGAGAAGGCATCGGCGCCCTGCTCCATGTCCTTCTGCCTGATGTCGCCGGCGCTCTCCTGCAGCCGTTTCCGGACGTAGCCCTTCAGCGGCTTGATGTACTCGTAGAAGATGTTGATGTCGACGGCGGGGATGGTGGTCTCGTCGGCAAAGACGTACTCGAGCAGCCTCGTCTGGTGGTTCTTGTTGAACTTCCACGAGTCCCGGGCGGCGTGCCACTGGCGCAGGTAGTCCAGGGCCGACTGCAGGTTGACCGAGTTCTGCTTGGTGGGCAGGGCCTTGACGGGCTTCTTGGCGTCGGCCTTCTGCTTCGGTTTGCGCGGGGGCTTCTTGCCGTTTGTCGCGGGGGCCGGGGAGGACAGCTCGACGGGCTCGGCAGCAAACGAGACGGACTTGGGAGTCTTTGTGCCCGGGGTGCCTGCGTCGTCGCGGCGTGCCCTCTTCGCGGAGTGATCGAGGGCTGGGGCGGCCGAAGGTTTTCTTTTGGTTGTAGCGCTAACTCTGTCTTGGGAAGCAGCAGCTGAGCGCGGTGCTGGGCTCGAGAGGGTGGAGGACGGAGGAGCAGCAGCAGCAGCAGCAGCAGCAGCGCCGGGCTGTTGGGCGGCGGCGTGGCTCTCTGTTTGGCTGTCGGATGCCTTGAGCTTCAGACCCAATCGCTTCCACGCCGGGACGGCGGCGGACGACATGGCGAGACAGAGGGAGAGCGGGAGGGAGTAGAGCAGAGTAGGCGAATGAGATCGAGGGCAGGGGAACGGCAGAATGCACGAGAATAATGCAGACTGTCTAATGAGGACTTGCGGTGCCCACAGCGGCCGTGTTTCTCCAATGCCAGCAGCGCAGTGACACGTTGGGCAGTATTGCGGTCCCAAGAGCCGAGTCAATGCCAATCAGATGCAGTGAGGCTTCCCAAATTTCTGCCGGATCTTATCGCGATAGCAGATCGTCAATTGAACCTAGAGAAAAGATTATAATTATTGGGGACCCAGAGCCCCACCCTGCCTACCGTGTCCCACGCAGCCACAGAGCAGAGGTCTCCAGCCTCGGGGGCGGCTCGGGACAGCATCCCTCCGGCCTCTGGGGGTTGAGCCTCCTTCTGTGGCTGTGTGGCTGAAGGGGAGGTACGGGGTACGTGTGGCCCAGCAGGTGGCCCAGCAGGTGCCGAGCAGGTGCCTGCGCTGTAAACTCAGCGGCAGAGTGACTTCCAAGGTTAGGCCCAGGTCCAGCTCCAGTTAGGTACCACCTGCTGTAGCTTGCTTTGCTTCTAGGCAAGCTCCCAGCAACGCGTCCACAGCAGCTCAGATCCCCCCCAAACCCCAAGGCTGAAGCAAGCTCCATAACCGCCTCGCCTGCCAACGACGTCGTTTCCATCTCGTCCTCCCGTCACTCAGTCACCACACCACAGCGCGCCCATCTAGTCTCGCCGAGTCCATCTCTGAGATTCCCGAACACCACCACCCGCTGCTACTCCGTTTCCCCTCCTTCGTGTCCGCCCAGCTACCGTCAAGATGTCGGGTAAGCCAGCCAGATGAGCGGCCTCCCCCCAAGCTCTCAGCTCCTCCCTCGACGCTCCGTCCTGATGCTAACCACCAATGCGCCAACACAGGCAGTGCGGGATTCGACCGACACATCACCATCTTCTCCGAGCAGGGCAGACTGTACCAAGTCGGTATGTGACATTCGGGCCTACTGCGACGACGACATGGGCATGGCAGACATGACGTGTTACTCGGCCCCCGTCGGATGCGGGAAGGGTCGGTCGCAGAGACAGCGAGCGTATGTCGGCTGACACGAGTTTCTCAACACAGAATATGCATTCAAGGCAATCACAGCGGCGAACATCATGTCGATAGGCGTCCGCGGCAAGGACTGCGCAGTAGTCCTGTCCCAGAAGAAGGTCCCCGTACGTGCATCCACACCCGCCATGAGGTCATCACCACAGGCCTCGACCACCCATCCCCCACCGTGCGGCTGAAGCTGATAGATAGCCCGCCTCCAGGACAAGCTGATCGACCCCAGCTCCGTATCCCACATCTTCCAGATCTCCCCGTCCGTTGGCTGCGTCATGACCGGCTCCATTGCCGATGCCCGTGCCTTTTCACAGCGTGCCCAGGGCGAGGCTGCTGAGTTCAGATACAAGTACGGATACGAGATGCCTTGCGATGTCTTGGCAAAGAGGCTGGCCAACATCAGCCAGGTCTACACCCAGAGAGTGAGTACAGCATCGAACCCAAAGATATCTCCTCTCGTTGCTTAGCTTGCATCCCCCCCCCCCCCCCCCCCCCCCCCCCCCCCCGGCCAACCCGGCGAGCCAACCCCCTCGCTGACATCTAATATTAGGCCTACATGAGACCGTATGGCGTAGCGACGACCTTGATATCCCTGGACGCTGAGCTTGGCCCCCAACTGTTCAAGTGCGACCCGGCTGGCTACTACGTCGGCTACAAGGGCACGGCTGCAGGTCCCAAGCAGCAGGAGGCGCTCAATCATCTCGAGAAGAAGCTCAAGAACAAGGATCATGCAGAAGGCACGTGGGAGGATGTCGTGGAACTGGCCATCACCACGCTCAGCACCGTCCTCAGCATGGACTTCAAGAAGGGCGAGATCGAGATTGGCATCGTCGGAGGCCCCCGCGCCGACGGCAAGGAAGGTCCCAACCCCGGTTTCAGGACCCTGACGGAAGACGAGATCGATGAGAGATTACAGGCTATTGCTGAGAAGGACTAAATGCGGGTAAACGGTTGCGGCGCAAGGCTGGTGGTAGTCGGTCCGCTGACTAGACCAGGGACATGTATTTTGCTGATCCCTTTTTTTGGCAGCATTGTATGGAGGCTGTGTGGCACATCTCGACGTGCTTTCCAATCCTCGTGTGACACTAGATACTCTACGATATCCCAATAGACTTGGTCTCTGAGTAGAGTCGGAGGGAGCCAAAAACATGTTTCTGCGCGCACAGCCAGCCAAGGCTACTGGAAAGCTGAGGGAGGCATCGGGCCGTTCGTTCCTTGTTCAGCCTCAGAAAACGTGGCTTTATGACAATGATGGTGCAACACATAAGACGCAGAGCACATGGGTGCTTCCCATGCATCCCCATCTCTCAGCCTTCCGCACCCTGCATATGCACATTATAGGGCAGTAGGGCGGGCATAGGGCGGTCAATGGGAAGCCAGCTTGGTGACGTCGCGCCCTGGGTGAGAGCCTGACACATCTTGTGCAAAAAGCCAATGATGTGGGCTCGCCCGAGTGTCACATCTCAAGATACCCGTCGGGCCCTTTTGGACCTGTGAGACTGGTCACTTCTTTCTCAGCCGGGAGATGTTGGCTCGTGTCTTAGCGCAGGCTGGCGCAGTTGTCGATACCATACAAGCTGACAACCCATGAACTCGGGACTCAGACGTCACGGCTCTCCCTTGACAGCAGTTACCAATGCTTGTATGAGCGACGGGCGCAAAACCGATGTCGAGCTGATAGAGGCTGGGCCACTTTGTCCTGATGGGGCTCCCTAATGCGCGCTGCTGGCTCCAAAATATTTCAATTCAGCTGCGCCCACACTGCGGTCTAGGGTCGTTCTGGCCCGTCATTGGCCGGCTGTCTCAATTGATTCTGACACTCCACATACTGGCAGCACTTTCTGTTCGGCTCGCCTGACAACCTTTTCCCCTTTGGGAGTAAGCTATGCTCGTGGCGCTGCTGAACTCTCGTCTACTCTTCCCCTCTAAGCGACCCATCCCCCCCAGCTGGCAGTCGACGTCGAGAGGCTCTCTCCTCACCATCGGTCGCTGCCGGGAGTAGACTTTGCTGTGCAGTTTGCTGGGTCCAACCATTCGACGTCGGGTCCATCGATGCCAAGGGCGGTCACAGGGGGCCGGCCTGCTCCATGACGCTACGGCGGGAGGTTGATATGCATGCTGTTGGTCCCGGCAGCCTCTGGCGAGGCAGACTGGGGTGATTCTGTGCCTGCAGGTCACCTCCAGGCGTACCGGGGGGGACTCTCCCTTGGGGGAACTATTCTGGTGGACCAATAGACCCATCGCACAGCTCCTCCAGGATGTCCCAGGTTTGAGCTTGCACGCGGCCGTCAGGGTTCTGAGATCGTGATAATATTTCCGATTCGATGGACGGGGGTCTGTTCGGCATGTCAGGGTAGATGGTAGCTGACGATGATGTATGTCTCTCCTCTCGCCAGCATAGGGCCGGTTCCTAGTCCGCCAGCAACAGCAACTATGATCCGCAAAACGGGCTGCCGGAAGTTGCACTTTGCTTTCCTAGCTTCATATCGTGAACGTCTTCTGTATCTTGCGTTCGTGACAAATCCAAAGTAGTTCAAGAGTCCGTTTGTACAAAAGCCTCCCGAATTCGCCGCCCAGGATGGAGGCTGTTCTACTATCTCGGTACTCGCCATCCACGAGATTCACCAATCCCAAGCAGCACCTCTGCCGCTCATTGCCCCTTTCGTTCTTGACAAGCAAGCCTTCATTTCACTACTCGCCATTCGTTCGGCCCTCTTTGATAGTTGGGTCGCAAGCGAGCTTTCATTCTACTGCCGGGCCGTTAGACTAGTACGTCTTCCGACCACGAGTCATTGCCACCATATAATCGACTGGATCCCCGTCTTCAAGGGCTTGAAAGAAACTCGCTAGATCATGGACGGATGTAAGTCACAGCACCAGAAGGGATCTGCAATCTTGATGCCACATCCGGACTATGGAAACCTCCTCCCCTATATCGCTCCCCGAGGATGCGCCCCAAACCCCTCTGACCATCGCCGCAGTAAACGAGTATCGAACGGCAAGAGTAGCGGAAGTATTAGAGGACTTCCGCACACTGCAATATTACATCGCAGCAGCGCCTTCTGAACCGTACAACTCTGAGGACTTTTACACGGAGGGCTGGGCCGCCCTGCGGCAGTGCGCAATGGATGGACAGCACATCCTCAACTGCGCCGCAGACACGACCGTCCCGGAGACTTCGGGCGGCGAGGATGAGCAGCAGAAGGCCGAGTTGAAGCAGTACGTATTGTCTCGGATACAAACATGCAAAACATGGTGGAGCCCGACTAACAACCCTCCGCCTAGGGTGCTCCTCGACGCCTATGCTCGCCGACACGAAGCACAGAAAATCTACCTACGTCAAGCCGCAGCACAGAGATGGATCGAATACCGAGAGCAGGTTCTCCAGGGACATCGACCTAGTTCGTCTCACCGAAGGCAGCTGCGGGCCTGCGACGACCAACTGCGTAATGTATGATGAACACTCCATCTTGACTCCATCTGGGCCCTGGCGTCTGGACATTACAACTAACACAGCATCCAGGAACTACAACAAGTCACGGACGACACGATCTACCAATCGCTCCGAAACTCTGATGCCACCATGGGCCGCTGGACGGCAGAGGACCCGAGCCTGCGCGCTGTGCAGCGCTGGGTGCGCTCGCGACCTCAAACTACTTAATCAGCCCTCCCCCGAGGGGACGGGCGGCTTCCCCCGTAATTGCGTAATACACAACCTGTGGGCATCGCGAGCCGATCCCGCAATATTGATACGGCACAACGACACACACGACATCACGGGAGCAAGGGACACGAGAATAAAAGGATTATGCGTTTTAGGATACCCCCCCCCTATTCGGCCTCGGACACAGCACGGAAAGGCACCGAATCTGCGCTTATACGGACGGGATGAGCGGGAAAAAAGCGTTTCGATTCTTGTACATTACTTGGGGCCATATATTTTACATCTTCCTTTCTACGGGACACTAGATCCAGGAGGAGATCTAGGAAAATGGAGGAAGCTAGAGCGAACGGAGATAACATAGATGTCTGGAGCTGGGCTCGGCAACGTTTCGCCTTGTACATACCATAGGATAACTATTGTACATAGATTCAAATGCCACGCGGACACTGCAACAGCAGTCACTCTCATTGTTCTGTTTACACAGCAGAGCATCGCAAACGAATCGCCCTGTTCAAGCGACACGAATTGTTCGCTGATATCATGGACTCGATGCTCCTCTAGCTTAAACTCTGACGCCTCGTCCAGTCCAAATTGTCATGGAGTCAGGCCACTTTCTTGCTGCAGTAGCCCTAAGCCGTTGAGTCCAGCAACACTCGACGTTACCGGAATCTGTTCTAGAGTGAGTGAGAAGTGCTGGCTTGGAAATGGGCCCCGTCGGTGTTCCTCGGTATTCGATATTCGCACGTGGCATGCCGAAAATGACAGGGCTATCGGGCCACATCTGCCGTGCCCATTCTGACAAGACATATGACCAAGAAGGTAGATACCGGCGAAGCATTGCCTGGTGGAGGATGACGACGACGTTGGACGGGCCTGCTCAGCTGGGCTAGTATTGAAGCTAGGGACGATGCCGCCGGTGATAGGCTGCGCCGGCCCTGTGACCACCAGATACAAGCCGAACTAGGCGTGCGCCGTCGCCCCGGCCTCCGCGAGCTAGGGAGAGGCTGATGAACTGCTCATACCCACTGCCATGTGCGCCGTGGGACGCCGGCCCGGAACTGAGTTCTGAAACTGTAGCTAGATCGTCGGCTCAGTCGCTCCTGGGCTCAGGCTCTGTGGGGTCTCCCTCCCGATACGACCCGATTTGGCGTCAGGCTAGAAGGGCTGAAGTGCTGTCCAGAAGACGGCATGGAAGGGGAACGAGATTGTGGTTTGACAAGTAAACTTACTCCGCGCTCTGTGGTTGTCGGGATGTGGGACAAGGTTGACTAACGGCGGGGCCCCTGACACGTGAAGAGCCAAAGAAGCGTTGAGTGAAGGCTAACATAACTGGCTGGCATTGGCAATAATAGCTCTTTCAAATGACAGTTGCTGGGGGCTTTAGAACTATACAATCAAGTGGCTTCCTTCCGTCCTTGCCCAGAAATTGCCGGCCTTAGAGTTTTGCCAAGTCATCTGCATGTTCCTCTTGACTACCTAAAAGTTAGTGTTGAGATGTTCGCGCTGGATCGTGGGTTGTTCTGCTTGCCGGCAACGTCAAATCAACCGGCAGCGCTAGTCGGATGACCATCACGTTATAAAAAGGTTAAATACAGGGTCTCCAGGCGTCAAGAGCTGAACCCCCAGTTAGCTGGCCGTTATTTGCCAATCTAGCTGTGGGGTTCCGCTCAGCGGAGCGTGTAATGAGGCCGAGCAAACTTCGTGATCGACGGCTACGGCATTTCTATAGACTGTTGAAAATTCTTTAGAGGCTTCACGGCAATCTCTCGTATAGCGTAACCCCGCTGACTGGACAGCAGGCAAGTGCTAGAGTACGTAACAGCTCGACCAAAACCCAGGCATATCACACATGGTGAAGCATGCCTATCCTGTCTGCAAAAACAAGGGTACAGGGATATGGACAACATGTCGCCGTCGGTGGCTCCCCCAGACTCATTTCTTCATTAAAATGCATATCTTCTCCCGACGCCTATTTTGCGTGTCGGAAGTAGGCGTACCTATCAATCGCTCTGTTTGATGGCCATCAACGGAGTAGACGTACATAATAGGGCGCTTAGTTCTTTGCGAGAGCCGGGGATCCACGTTTGGGTCCGGACGAATCCCTCCCTGGACGCAGATCTCGCGCCCGGAGCCGAACGTGTTTCTGTACTGCCATCGACTATCAACCCGAATAGCGGAACGGCATGTCGCCAATGCAGGTAAAATAAATGAGGCCTCGATATTGGAAGAAGCTGTAGTTTGCAGTTAACAACAGTGGGCAACTCCGAAGTTAATCCGGATCTGGCTGGGATCGACCCCACTCCAAAAATGGCATCGTGATATGCGGCCGTCCGATGTAAAATTCCTTCGCTTCAACAGCCGATTAGATCTGCAATCTGGGTGCCGTGGACCATCCGTCGAAGCGACGTGCCTCATCCACTCCCTAGGAATCGACGGCGATATCGTCGGCGGCCGCCTGAAGTACCCAAGAAATTGGTATCCCGGCAACGCGGCGATCCTTTGGTAAGTTTCAAGTAATTCAGTCAGCACACAACCCACACACACATACCCGCCGTCTTCTTTGCATCCAGCGGCTTTTCGCCCCATAGCGCATTGGATTCACTCGGATGGCGGAGAAGGATTGTCGTCCTTTCAGCCAACTTCGTATCTGGACCTCGTCTTACTGTGGCGGATGCAGACTTTTGGCCTGGACCACATCACACTCGCTCTCTTCCATCTCTCTCCCTCCACCTGATCAAGTGTGAGACGGCTCGCCTCATCCCTCGGATATGGCAGCGTGCAAAGACTGCGAGGAGCCGCTCCTCCTGGAGGTTGAGGATGACGAGACTGGCCAGACCCAGTCCATACCCGACGATCTAGAACTGCCTTGCGGCTGCCACTATCACTGGCAGTGCCTCCTAGACCAAGCAGCCGAGGTTGCCATGTCTCTCAAATGCCCGGCTTGTCAGAGCCAGATAGCCGCAAACTCGGCGGGGCCCTCGGTGACGAATCCTTTTCTTCACACCACGCCTAGTGCGAAGATTCTGACAAGATATCACAATGAGGGTGGTCTGCAGGAGAGCCTTGACATCCTGCCCTCTATCACCGAAGAGGCCTACCTGGCAGCGAATCCCGAAGCTCGTCCAGCCCGTGCCTACCACGTGATGTGCAGCGAGGGCGATGTCGGTGGTATCGTGGAGTTGCTGCGGGATGTAGAACAAGGCGACGGAGATGAGCCTTCCATGAACCCAATGCAGCTGCTGCGATACCAGGACCCTCTCAGCGGCTCTAAAAGCGGTCTACACCTGGCCGTTGAAAAGGCGCAAGAAGAGGTCCTATGGCTGTTGCTGTGGTTGGCGTCTCCTCTGCCTACTGACGTGTTTCCCGCAGCTGCGGTTGAGGCGGCACAGTCGATGGGGCTTCAACGTCCAAGCACAGGACGTGCGGACGACATTCGCCTGCTTCAAGATGACCGCGGTCGGACAGCGGAGTCCATCGCCACCGAGATGGATGGCATTTGGTCAATGGTGGTGCAGGCTGGCGCGCTTCATCCAGGCGTTTGAACTTGAGACTTCACCGCCTACTTTGCAAAGAGAGTCAGATCCCGAATTGGTGTCTTGGGCCGATGAGTATACTGGGCAGAGTGGTGCTGCACCCCGGTACATCCCGGATACTTCCAGTCTAGTTGCAATGATGACTTGCATTAAGCGTGCGTTCGCTGGACATGGCCTACTACGAGCCTAAACCATTCATACATCCCACTGGCATATAGACCCTGATGACTCAAATTGACTCTACTCATACCGAATGTAGAGAGATGACAAAAGAAAAAAAGATCAAACCTTTAATTATTCTCAGGTGATGCACCAGCGTTCTTCCCTACTGTGACCCAAACCAAACAAGTGAGGTAACAAATACTGGCCAAGCAATCGGGAGGGGAGAAGGACAATAAGAGTCAAGTGCCCGCCCTCGACAGCCTACCCTAGGTGGCTATCTATTTGGTGCAGCGAGAGTGTTATTCATTGTTTCTCATCCACGGCCGCCTATCAGGCGAGCGAATCACAGGTCTGATTGGCTGATTTCTGGAAACATTTTCTGCTGCACCCTCGTCACACTGGCTGTTTCCGTCTCATCGCAATCGTCCAATCTTGTCGTCCAAACGGCCCTTTAACCAAAGCAGCCTACAGAACAACTTCCTCCTGATCCTGGGCTCGGGTTCGTGCACCAGCTACCCTTGCTCCACACCTGCATACGCTTTGATCGCCCCGGACATACCCCTGCTCCCGGCCCCTGGTCATGAAGGACCGCCATGGGCAGATTTCCGCATATTCCGTGGCCGGGAGGGTGGTGTGGGGCCACCGGCCTAGTATACTCTCGTCCACCTCAACCGCATCACAGTGGCTGGCTATGTCCTCCTCCCTCCGCCGACTCCCATGAGCCCCGCGCCCGGACGTGTGTGTCTGTGTGTTTGGATTCTGTCAATCTAGTGCGGCATGCATAATTTTAGAATGCAAGAAGCTTTCTGTGAAGCTAGAAATGGAGCTTGAAGGGTCTCGGCGAAGTCATAGCACCTCGAAGCTAACCCCCCATCCCACCACTCAGAAACGCCGCTGTCTTGCCGGACTAGACACAAGCTGGAGCACCGGCCGTGGGTTAGGCATCGTGAGCTGGCACACATGCACGTTGCGCACGAGGCCGGCCTGCATGAGTATACTAGTCAGAGTTACAGAGGCGTGACCTGAACGGTGGATCGGTTGTAGAGATGAGGATAGAATAAGCAACAGAATGTCACCGTGACCATGCGAATGTGTCTAGAAGAATCCAATCCGAGATATGCCGTAACCCTTCCTAGTCCTACAGACCTATCCAGGTACTTTTCGGCCGAGTCAGACAGACGCACGCACACACGTCCCTCGTCATATATGTTGCAAGGTGCAGACTCTGGGCGATGTAGAGAGTATAGTGGTTGCAGGAAGGGTGAGAAACCGTGGTGGATTGAATACGGAGTGACCGATGTCAAGGAGGATAATGAGGGGCTCTGAGGACCCTCTGTCACAGCCGGTGGAGGGGAAGTCATGATAAAGTTGGCATAGCGAATCGGCCATGCTTGATGCTCTGGGTGCGCTATGGAGAACGGTTCCGAGGAGGGCAGGTAGCTCAATCAAAGTCAATCACTTCCCGGGCCTTGGCCACGATAGAGTTTCGGGTTTGCCAGTCAGCAGCCCTGCTTCCTCCTCCCCCACCACGCGGCCCCCCTGGAAGAGGACGGCAAAGGAGGAGCAAGCAGCAAGCATGGCATAGGAACGATAATTGACGCTGCGCCTTGCTGCGTTACGGGCGGAGCATTAGAGTGTGACGAAAGTGCATGGCAGTAGGGGTCCCCCTCGTCTCTTTGCCATTCCAATGTTCTGTGTGTGTGGGTATAAGCTTATCCGCCAAGAAACGGCGCGGTGATGAGATGAGATCAGATGAGATCCTGTGAGTGCTTCTGACCTGGTGTCATCGTTTATGGCCCCGGCCAGGCCTTCCTAGAGGATCTGGTATTGCGAGCTCCACTTCCGTGGTCCTCCAAGGGTTTCTCCTCAGCTCTGGCTGTCAACAATCTCTAGAATGCCAAGTTCAGACTCTTGTATGTAGTATTCTCATCTAGCTCGGTTACGTAGATAAGGTGAAGTATGGCCTTGCCGAGGTGAACGTGCTGAGTCGTGAAATGGAGCTGGCTTTGACAGAATGCATCGTTTGATATTTGCAATTGTTGAAAAGTTTCTTGTGTATAGCATGAATTGACAGTGAATGGCTTGAATCTTAAACAAGAAGCAAAATCAACTAATCCGTCATGCTTTTCTATAGCCCCCTATAGCATGTTCGCTATCCTTTCCCATTGTACAACTAAACGTCCCTTTCCCTCCACTTGTGCAAATCAGCGAGCTGCCACCGCGCAATTTGATGTAAAATGGAATCAATATCCCCAACCCCCGTCCAAATTTCAAATCCAATAATAGAGAGTGAGAATACATATGTAAGAATGTTGACTCGGCCTTGTAGGGCGGTTGATAAGCATACCAGGCGCACTGGGGTATCTCTGGTCGGCCGTTATTCGTAGATGAGGTACAATTACACGATAATTCCAACGCCAGACGTAAGGAAAGTGATACAAAAGAGGGGGCAAAAAAGAACGCCTGGAGGAAAAATGCCAAAGACAGAATGACGGAACAATTGGAAATAGCCGTTTTCTATGCTGAACATGTTTAAAAAAAAATAAGAGAAAGCAGGTAAATGGACCACACAGCCCTGTACTAGAAAATTTGTAGAAAGAATGGAATCGAAGGATTTCGCTGATGCAAATGAATGTGGCCGTAAATCGTGGTAAGCGGTGACTTCGTAAAAAGAATGTAGGTCGAAAGTTGCGTTAAAGCGACGATAGTGTTGACAGAAGACACGGGATCAATAGGAAAAGAAATGGTGGAAGGGTAGCATATTTATGCAACAGAAACGGGTGTAGGTTGAAAGACGGCCGCTGTAAGAAAGACGTCGCCTTCGTTGCTGGGAGCGTCTTTCATTGGGGGTGTGGGTGCGGGCGGTGTCACGGGCGGCGTTTTGGTCGTATCCACTGGTCTGCCATTCAAAACCTCATGGCTCTGGGCACGGTGCAGCTCTCGCCTCTTTTCAAGAGGAAGCTCGACCTGGACTGGCTCGGGGGTTTGCCGCCCAGCCCCGCTGAGTTTCGTGAACTCACTCTCGACATCGGCCAGCAGAGCATAAACGTCGCTGTCGGCGTAAATGCGGATGCTTTCCATCCGCTGCAGAGCAGACTGACGTTCAGAGACTTTGTCGTCCAGGTCCAGGCCGGCGGTATCCTCAGATGGCACCTCTGGAATAACTGACGGCACGCGGGCGACGACTCGTTGGGGGGATGGTGATGGAGATTGCGCATGAAGTTGGGCCTCGGCCTTGGTCGGGCTTCGTGGAGGTGTAGATACCTCGATGTGGCTATCGAGTGCGCGAACACCCATGGCTTGCTGAAGCGATTCACTAGCCCCGACGATGTCTGACGGGATCGACAATGTAGCAGCAGCAGCGACGTGTTCGAGAAGTTTCTGTCGAACGCGAGTGCGGCGGTTCTCGGCATGCTCAAGCTTGGTGACCCAGTCATCGATAGATGCGTCCAACTCGGCCAAAGCCTCTTCCTGTTTGAGCATGGAGTCGTAGCTGAACTTGGCCACTCGGGGTGACCGGAGGTACTGACAGATGCGTGAATGGAGGTTTCGGCGGCCCGCCCTCAGGGAAGTGTATGTTCGTCTAAGATAATCCGTACGCTCGTCGAGATGACGAAGCTCCTTGGAGAGGCTCTCCACATCATCTTTCTTCAGCACTTCAAATCTGGTGGCCTGACCAAGGGCTTGCTTCTGCAGGTAGGATATCTCACTCTGGTCCAACATCGACGTTGCCTCACTGGGCTTCCAACCTTGAGGTAGTTGTTCGAATGCGCGACGCTCAGCACTCTTGCTTCTCTTGGACCCGGTACGTCGCAGTGATACGCCGACAGGAGTGCCATCAACCCTCTTTCGAGGACGCCCGCGCTCCATGATACTGCCCGTATCTGACTGGTTTCTTCGGTGTGAGAAGGCCGTACCACTACGGATCGGCATATCTGACTCGGTCCTATAAGACATGGCGGTGGCACTTCTTGGAATCTCTGGTTCTGCCTTTGGTGTCGACATAGTATCCGAGTTATTCGCCTGCGGTGTTGCATTTGGTGTGCTGTTGACATATTTCTCCCAAGGCCGAGGAGACTCGCGAGACTCCAACGGGGCTGAGATCGGGGTCGGCAAGGTTGAGCTGGTTACAGCAGACTTCGGCGTAGTCGTGTAGGCTGAGCTTGACAGAGGCGTGAAGGGCGTGAAAGGCGTGCGCATCTTGGGCGACTCGTCGTTCTTTGCAGAGCGGTTGCCGGGTTCGGGTGTGCTCCCAGACCGTAAACGACTGAGGGAAAGCTGACGAGCTAGTCGAGGGAGGCTGTTGTTCTGTATTGGTATTACCAAGGGAGCCAGACTCTTTGGAGACATTGGTTGAACAGGTGCTGCTCCTCTCGACTTTTGAGGGTCGATAACCGCGTTCGGCTTCTTCGTTTCAGCATTCTCGTTGCAAGTATCTTGAGTATATGACATGGACTCGGCAAGATTGTGTTGACGCAAGGTATTGACCGGCGAGCTAATGGATCGCTCATGTAGAGCTGGGCGTCCCGGGATAGTGGCTAATTCCCATTAGTGACACTTCATTCACCTATATTGTCAGTCAAGACGTTGAACCTACGCGAGTCCATGGCAACTTCCTGCACCGTAGTCATGGGGCCCAACTCCGGTACGCTAACTTTTCTCCTGCGGATGAGATTGTGCTCTTTGATTCTCAGACGTAGTCCACTTGATTTTTCAGTCTTATCTGACTTGTCACCAGCTTGTCCCATAGCCAAGGCAAACGCTTGCTCGGGATCGAGCTGCTTCCCAGCAGTCACCGGAGGAAGCTGCTTTTCCCTCGGGAATAGTTGGTACTTCCTGGTTTCGGGGTGCTGCATCCTCCAGGTGTATGGCTTCTTCTCACTGGAAGAGCTGATGGATGAGTTGATAGAGGCCAGCTGCACAGCATGGGTTGGTAAGCTTTGGCTGTATGAGAAGGTCAGAGAAGCCGGGACGAGAAACACTCACCGAGTCCGTAGAGGCCTGTTGCTTTGCTATATAGCCTCGGAGGTCTCCATCGGCATCAAGCATGCAGCTAACTATATGGGCCATTGGACCTGGGAACCCTGACTTTTGAAGAGAACGGGGCAGGTCACGGTCAATGCCGCTTATGGGCCAGGAAACAGGTTTAAAGAACCAAGAAACGATGATAGGTCGGATGATATAAGAAGCGAGACCATAGGTTTTGTACTAGCAACGACGAGCGTCTCAAGGCACGGGAGACGAAAAGGTGAGCTCCTGCTTGGTCCTCTCTGTGTGACATGAATATATGCAAACACTTAAGAGAAGTTGCCGCCAGTCATAATGATGGGCATATAGGGTGCCAGGCAAGAGAGAAACACAAGGGAGGAACCGCTTCAAGGTTGGGATCACCGGGGTCTTGTACGCTGTAACCGACGCAGAGGAGAAGGATGATATGTACATTTCTTGGGCCGCCCCGTAACTAGGCACGGAGCTTTCTACCTGTGAGGACGTTGACGAGCAGCCCTCGAGTGGCGTCTCGAGACAAAGCGAAGCCTGGCGCTGCATGCTCCCACGAGCGGTGGTACTCACAGCACCAGTACGTACTCTCGGCTACGAGGGCAAAATAGTAAGTGGTGCATCCCATGGTCGGTCTGTGGCTGGCATGAAATGTGAGCACAGATGTCGTAGTGGCAGCTAGGATCGGAGGAGCTTACGACAAGAGGAATAGAACGGCAGGGAGGAGGTCCAAAGCTGCATGGGAGCAGGGATACTGAAACCGCTTGAGCCCTGAGCAGGGTTGCTGCCTTTCTAAATCCAGCCCCACTAGATGCTACGCTACAACCCCAGAGGCTTGACATGCCCGATACAAGGATGCAATGGGAAACTCCTGGTCGATAGCGGAAGCTCGCTATTCCTGTCGCAAGGCAATGGGGCCGTTTGATACAGCCCAAGATGCAGGTCTCTTGTTGGGGTTCTTGGGCCTTCTGGTAACAGCCGTATTATGGCAGCCTGCGTTCGGCAGCCGCCCGCTGAGCATGCTCCCGCTCGGGATCGAGTGCCAGTCTTTCGCCGATGGCAAAGATGCAGTGTATTTCACCATGCGAAACTGATGCCGCTTGGACCGAGCGCGTCGAAAGTAGGCGGACCCTGCGCAGTAGTCTTATATAATGTAATAGATTGAGACCACTTCTTTTCGCAAGCGAAGGACGGGCGGCCGGTAGGGCGGGGCAAGGGTTTCCTGGTCCGCACTGCTGTTGCCGCTACAGCAGTTTCGGGCAGTATAACTACAGACTTTGGAACTTGGCACACTCTCAGTACCCTGAAGCTAGTAACTGTAGCTAATTCCTTGTTCAGTGGAGTCCACCAAGTTAGGGGATGGTGCAACTGGCTGTGCTGTGTACCATGGTAAGAGCTTGCAACCTTGGTGAGCCACCAGACCCCCCAACAGACATGTCACAAGGCTCCCTCAAATCTACTGCGTGACGGGGCATCTCCAGGACGTGACCCGACAGCCACCGTATGTTCACAACATACCTAGGTGACTATCCTAATTGTAGTGCCGTCCCATGACTCGAGTATACCATTAAACATCACATCGACAGGCAATTGAGCAGAGTTTTGACAGGTGGAAAGAAGGTTCGTTGACATAGAAATAGAGTTCACCTGACAGCTCGCTTTCGAACCTTGGGAGATCCAACAGAACGGTGCTTGCATTGCTTTGGATTTCGACTTGGGTAGTTGGTGCATTGAGGCAGTAGCTCGTGCTTGGAATCTGTGATCGACCTAACCTCATGCTCTACTCAAGCCCACGCCGATCCCCCAGCGCCTTGACAACGAGGCGCCTAAGTGTGGACATGGACCACCAACAGAGAGCCGCCTCAGCAGGCTTAGTGAAGCATGGCGATGATCACTGTATGCCGATCATCCATAGACTTGATGTTGATGGGCATTCGCAAAACTGCATCCGTCGCCAGAAGCCCGTTTTCCAGACTGCACTAGAAGCGCAATTCTGCAGTTGTCACATCCAAGTCCCGAACCCTAGACAAGGGTACGGAGAATTTCCCTCGTGGCATAAAGAAACAATCCAGTTTTCAGCTGATAACTATGGTTCGCATGGATGATGTGTCCAAGGTCAGGGGGTCTGAGACTTGGAAGGCGAAATCCTAGTTAGTCGAGCTCACCTGTAACAAGATTCACACTATGACATACTGAATGTGTGCAAGCAGTTCTCGGCTGAGATATAGAGTCACTGTGGCAATCTGTACTGCATTGGTACCGGCCCAGTGTTGCAGGTGACGCTCACCAAGGTACAGACATGCAACGCAGTCACACAATGATGTCAAATCAACTATCATAAGACATGGGCAAAGAATACCAACGGAGCATCCTCAAGAGCTTTGGCTTTCGTGCCAACATCGTCACTGACAATCAGTATACATAGTAACCCCTCGCAACAGGCCCTGTCCGGGTCCTGAATTTACGCTATTAGGCTAGAAGCTCGAGAGGTACTAGTCACTGATGACTCCAATCAGCCCAATCAGCAAAATTGGTAGCTTTCAAAGGTGCGTCGTCCGATGCACGTTGCCTTGACAGCAAGGTTGCTGCAGTTGAGGATGATGATGATAAGCAGCAATCGGTATCTTTGATGTCTTGGCACCTGTGAAATCTGCCGGCTACCCGGGTGGATTTCATTACATGCGAAGAACTACTTGATCGAGTGGCCTTCGAAGTGTGCTCAGACTTGGAGGATTACCGTGCTTCTGAAGGTGGTGTTGCGGGGCTCAAGTAGTCGGCGACTCTAATTTGGAGCCGGTTGACCCCTCCAAATTGTCAGGGATATGCCGCCTTACTATAATCGCAACATCGATCGGGAATATCTGGGGAGGACAAAGCTGCACCAGGCTGTTTCGAGCTCAAGCTCACGGCACTCATAGCATCGTGAAGCACCGAGTAGATGCTAACGACTCAAGGTACGGTGCCAAAAGAAAAAGAAGACTTGATAGACTATACTTGACGTTAGACTTTGGTGGTGTACATGGTACACAGCTCAGTACATTCGCTTCTCCAGCTTCCACTGATCAACCCACCATCTCCGTCTGAGAATAAACTCTAGGTGCTGCCATAGGCCAGTATCAAGCCTAGTTCTCTGCCTGTAACACAAACAGGATGAATCCCTCTCAGCAAATCCTTCTACGCAACCCGTGGCATACATTTTTCCGCCTCGTTGGCTGATCGTGGCAACATGTCAAACTTGCCGCCTTGTGGGAGCTGTCTTCTGCTTATCATTGCAATCCTGCTATCTTCTCATTAATATGGCTTTGTTCTCAAACGATAGACTGTGTCATCGCCGACCCCAGAGTCTTGTCATCACGCCGTCCCCCACGCCTGCGGGTCAGCCTGTTGAAGAGATCTACAATCTGAACCTGGTACGACGACAAGAGGTTGCATCGCACTTGGGAAACCCGGCTGCAACCAAGCCTATTATCATTTATCGCACAGCGCTTCTGCCGCATGTCTCTCTTAGATAACACTCAGATAGCGTAACGTTTATCTCGAGTCATGTCACACCGCTCTCGTGGTGGAGACATCAAGCACTGTTTGGGCGACCATGTTACACATTCTGCTGGCGCAATTTGACTGAGAGAACCGAAGATTGGTGATGCTCACAGACTCAACCTCGTTCTCGCGATCGCGGCAGTTGCTGAGCTGTGCATCCTTGCCAAACACACGTGGGTTCCACCTCCTGCAACATGACTCTGGACCATAGAACGAGCCAAAGCATTTAGAGGTACGTTTGGAAATGATGACAATTGATTGTTTTATGTCGAGGTAGCGGCGCTGCCAATGTGGATAGCTGTGAGTAATGTGTGGCAGGGGCCATGAACTCATCTAGCTAAAAGGAATTGGGCAAAGCCGGGTGTCTTTCAATCCCTGGTTTGTCTATGTACATAGTAGCAAAACGGGATGCAATCTAGCTGACCCCTTCCAACTCGGCTCCTGCATCTTGCACCATCGTTCCTGCAGAAAGCGGGTGAGCTCGCAGAAGGATCACTAGTACTACTGTAGGCTACCCGCTCGACGTGAAGCAGCATCACCCTTCTCAACGCTCTCCTCGATCGCTTGTAAGCCCTTGATATTGCGGAGCACTCTTGAAAACGCCTGATACAGACTGAAGCAAGCAGTCTCGAAGCCAATTTTGCCATCCTAGACGCTGTACTACTTAAGAGAAGCCGTCTATGATCACCCCGCTTCTCCTGGCAGGGGCGAAGCTGGGATAAAATCTCGCCTATGCCGCGATCTCGCGAATCCTCGAGGAATCAACCCTTACGATCCCACATTATAGGCGTGGCTCACCCTTGTCACGAGCTAAGGGTCCCGGGGCAAAACTCAGGGTGGCCTATCGGCATTGAACCGCACTCCACCGAAGCAGGCGGGCGTAAAACAGACCCCTCGACTTTGACTCTGAACCCTCTAGAACCACCCTGGCTATTCCACCGGAATGGTACCTTCGGACGTTTTGAAAACCCTGGGTCACTGCACGGCCCATGGGCACGTCGATGATGGAAGTGGCAGACGAAATGACAGTTTCATGGCATCGCTTTACCCAAAATGGTCATCTCATCGTAAAATAGGAGTATGGCCATTAGCCTTTTGCAAACGTGAATAGCGACGATTTCCCCCTTTCTTTTTCAGTTGAGAACAGCTTCGTCACCTTTCTCGACCAGTTGTAAGTTAGGTACAACGGCGTGGGGCGTAAACAGTCTAGACTTTCGCAGGTTTCAGGCTCATTGCCCAATGGCGCACGAGCACCTCGGCACACTTATACCGGGTAGGCTGGCGAGACGTTGCGGCGGGAGCTTTGGACACTAAAACGAAAAATCTTGGTATTGCTTAATCCATCCACCCACCCACGATGCAGCTGCCGACTTCCCATAGTGTATCACTGCAAGAGTAAACTCTATATGTGGTATGTTGTGTCGGATTATAGGATGTACCAACAGCGGTGTCAATCAGGTAGAACTTCAGATCAGCTCAGTCAGTCTCGTATTATCCCGAGCCGCACGAGTCATCACTTGATCACTTGACGCTAACAATCCTATCTTACGTGCAACGGTGATATGAACGGCTGTGCTAGGCGCGATGGCTTCACTTTGGCCCCTGCGCCTCGCAAGTTCTAGCTGACCACACAATGAGCCGCTCCATATCGCTTAATAAATTTAGACGGTCCCAATCGTGGATGCCCTATCAAGCCTATCCAAGCTTCTCGGGCACCATACTCGAAACTCCGTAGAAGGTTCCATTGTCTCGTGGCTCCGACACTAAAACTGCGCTAAGGTTAACCTTGCCGAGCTCTCGGAAACTAGCTTGTGTCTGCTTGGGACGGAGGAGCTGAGTACCCCTAGCAGGCCTCGGGATGGCTTAGATCAGTCGCCATCAAATGTTCTCGGCGATGACTGCTAAAAACGAACAAAACCGCTCCCGAGCAGCTGAACATCCAGACAATCCAGGCTTGCTGAGTCTTTTGGTCAGCATTACCAACAGGATTCGGCCGAGAGGGCAGCCCCGATCACATTGGTGCGTGATGCGGCAATGAGTCTCAAGTGACGAAAGAGCGGTAACCATGTTCCCCTCGTACAGAGAGTGACATATGGGCGAGAAGCCTCACGGGATATCTAGGTACAGAGACATTGTCCTACGCTTCAAGAGCATTGAAAGCCACCGTAGTGACCTCTTACGGCTTGCCAGTGCCAGGGGTCGGCCGTTGTTATCAAGAACACCGTTGTGATTTGCAACGGTTTCGCTCAGATCTGCAATCCTTATGCAGACATTAGCACGATCACGCGGGGTCTTCTAGAGCTACTGCACCTAGCCAGAGAGGAAACTTAATACTCTGTATTATAGGCTCTAGCATTGAATGACATCCGCAACCAATTTGCCCGACTTACATACATTCACAGCAATCGACAAGGCTCTAGGTCGCATTATCTACACTTCCAATTTCCCAAGGCCTACGAGCTAACACTTGTTGAGCTCATGGAAACCGACGCTGCACACCGAATTTGCCATAGTCTTTGTCGCTATCGGAAATGGGTCTGAGGGCGTGCCTCTGAAATGTGAGCAATCACTAGGAGAGGCAAAGAGGCTAAGCAAAACACTCTGCATCGTGGGAGCTAAGACATGCGCTCACCTGCATGTTTCATGCAAGGCACCGTCTGTTCTGATCTGACCAGCGCCCACTTCGAGATGGAAATAGCATATCGTTCCCCGACAGAGTGGTGCTTTGTTCCTAGAGTGTCATCCACGAACAATCACAATCTCTGAGACACTACCAAAAGCGGCTTGCGGGTCCCCCGGTAACAGGTTCCTGGTGTAGCTGGGTAACATTGTGACGATGCAAGACCAGGGATGGGGAAGCATGCTAGGTACTTCACACTTTGCGTACGCATCTGCAGACGGGCACTGCGTCTGCGTCGAGTGGTAGACTGGCTGACTGGTCGGGTCACAACACCAGAAGCAATTCGTGCACAAGCAGGGCACAGCTCAGTCACCAGGACACCTGTTGTAGCCGAGGCCGTTGTGAGAGGGTCCCCTGGAGGAGAATTTTCATCCAAACTCCGGAGTTCGGTACACTAATATCGCTCATCGCAGGCATCCCGTCCTTTTTCGCGACAAGTACGAGAAGCCCCCACACCTGGTCTGCTCGACCGTTGGTCTCGGCCCTTGTCAGGGAAGCTGTTACGAGAGCCAGGCTTGCCGGTTTGCCTGGCCCCAAGTCTCCCGTAGGGTATGGTAAGCCATTGTGGTGATGATCGTTTCAGCAGCGGTTGGCGACGTCCTCATATTAACGAATATACATGGATCTGCTGCAGAATGACGGAGAGCAACCAAGAAAAGCCCCAAGCTTATGGGGAGGAGTCTGTTTCTCCCAGGAAGCCCGAAACGTCCAGCCTCCTCATCGGATGACGGCAATCCGACAGAAATAAGGCCATCCCCGCCATCAGCTGTTGCCAGCTGTGCGCTGCGCTCCATCCCCACTACCAGTGGATGTCGGCCACACTTCAACCGCCTCCATCATAAACACAGTCTTCGTCCGCTAGACGGTGTTTCACTTAGTGAGTCATATAGGAACTACTTCTCAGAAAATAGACGAACCATCGTATCTCTAGTGAAATCGTATCGTGAAAGATGAGATGAAACGTTGGCTCTAGGTGTTAAGCTGTGTGGCTTTGCACCAGCGCACCGGCGGCGGCAAGCCACGGCTCTGGTGGAACTTCGGGAACTTACAGCTAGCCGCATCTGGAAGGACTTCAACGACTCGACTTCAATGTGGGCAAGCAGCAAGCAAAAAGTGCTGCGTGCAGAAGAGGGGATGCGTCTCAACACGAAAGGCAGTGTTTTCTTCAAGAGCATCCAGATCACCATACGGAGCCCGTCGTTTCAGACAGCCACAAGCTCCCATCGCAAGCTATTCTCTTCCAGTGCAAGGAAAATGGCGCCTCGTGACCCCAACACGCTGGCCAACTATGGTGCCTGGTTGACGAAGCATACGACGGTCAACTTCCGTGTCAACTTCGAGAAGCAGCGTCTCGAGGGCTCCGTCACTCTCGACCTGGAGTCTCTGACTGACAAGGAGAGCAAGGAGATCATCCTGGATACCAACCAGCTCCATGTCTCGTCCGTCAAGCTGAATGCTTCGGACTCGTCGTGGCAGCTGAAGGACAAGGTTGAGCCGTATGGCTCTCCTCTTCACGTCTCAGTGCCTGATGGTGCGTCTAAGGGTGAGATTGTCAAGGTGGACATCGCCATAGAGACGACTGGGCATTGTACGGGCCTGCAGTGGATGTCACCGGCTCAAACCGGGAACAAGAAGCACCCCTATGTCTACTCGCAATGCCAGGCCATCTTAGCCCGATCTATCTTCCCCTGCCAAGACACGCCTGATGTGAAGTCTACTTTCACCTTCAACATCACGTCGCCTCTGCCTGTGGTGGCTAGTGGTGTTCCCGTGCCTTCAGACACCAGCGGCGAGGGAGACAAGCTGTTCAAGTTTGAACAGAAAGTGCCCATCCCCTCGTATCTTTTCGCACTAGCTTCGGGCGACCTGGAAACGGCACGCATCGGTAAGAACTCGGTTGTAGCTGCTGGCCCAGAGGCGATCAAGGCGGCAAAATGGGAGCTCGAGGATGATATGGATAAGTTCCTCGACGTTGCGCAGAAGCTCGTCTTTGAATACCAATGGGGAGAGTACAATGTATTGGTACTGCCGCCTAGCTTTGCCTATGGAGGTAAATTCATAGCTTTGTACAAGACCATTCACACGGATGCTGACCGGTAGTAGGTATGGAGAACCCTATCTTCACCTTCGCGACGCCTACCATCATCAGTGGCGATCGCCAGAACGTCGATGTCATTGCACATGAGCTCAGTCACAGCTGGAGTGGCAATCTCGTGACGAGCTGCAGCTGGGAGCACTTGTAAGTCGGGTGGCCCAGAGGAGAGTTATGCATTGAGAACTGACCTCCTTCTAGCTGGCTTAACGAAGGATGGACTACTTACTTGGAGCGACGTATTGGTGCAGCCCTTCACGGAGGTCCCCAATTCGATTTTTCTGCAATCATCGGTTGGAAAGCTCTGGGTATGTCTTCGTTCTTAGCTCCGCCAAATACCTTTGGGTCCCTAACATTCTTGCAGAGGATACCGTGAGCCGGTTTGGAGCGGACCATGAGTTCACGAAACTTATCATCAGCCACAAAGGTGTGGACCCTGAAGATGCCTTCAGCACTGTACCTTACGAGAAGGGATTCCACTTCCTCTGGTACCTGGACAGACTTGTAGGGCGCGAGCACTTCGATAAGTTCATCCCCCATTACTTCAACACATGGGCTCGCAAGAGTCTGGACTCCTTTGAGTTCAAGCAGACCTTCCTGGATTTCTTCAACTCTTACGGCAATGCGGAAATCAAAGAGAAGATTGCTCAGATTCCGTGGGAAGAGCGCTTCTACAAGCCTGGCTTGCCGCCAAAACCCGACTTTGACACATCGTACGTGGACAGCTGCCTAGCTCTGGCTGAGAAGTGGAAGCAACACGTGAGTGAATTTGCCGTTCCCATTGTGTGCCAAATCATGAGATTGACATCTTCTAGGACTACAAACCCAGCCCCAAGGACATTGAGTCCTTTACAGCCAACCAAACCCTGGTTTTCCTTAACAAGGTTGAAGACTTGTCTCCAGCACTTTCCCCAGAGCGATCGCACTTGCTTGGCTCCACCTACGGCATCAGCTCCTCGAAGAATGTCGAGCTGAAGTCAGCTTACTACTCCATTGCTCTCAAAACCGGTGACAGATCTGAGTTCCCCGGAATCGTCGAGCTGCTGGGTAGCGTGGGCAGAATGAAGTTCGTGCGTCCTCTATACAGGGGGTTGGTTGCTCTAGACAGAGATCTGGCTGTAAAGACCTTTGAGAAGAACAAGAGCTTCTACCCATCGACGACGAAGGGACAAGTGGCGAAGGACTTGGGCTTGGCTTAAAAGCAAGGCAGTAAAACTTGTTTGTCTGAGAGCATGGAATGCCGTACTAGGGAGTGTGAGCATGTAGGCACTAACATACAAGATACGCGCCTGAACCGCGGGTATCATGGCCACACGACATAATAAGCAAATATAACACAATTGGCAACACGTTACTATCAGCGACACGATGTTGGGAATGAGTAACAGCATCAAATGTGGAAGTTGTACAACAAAAATCCTTACTAACAAGAGCAATTTGTATATTTTGTTGTGCTTATCTGATACCTTACACCGTCGTGCCTGCTTAACTCCCCCGTGGAGCAAATTATGAATTCGGCTGATATGTATCATGGTCTGGAATACGTAAAATAAGCAAATCAACGAGCAATTGTGAAGCCTCATCTGCCAAATTCGTCCAACGTTTACGTACCTATATTACCGGACAGTCGTGAATTACTACTTGTCGCCCATGGTCGGTATCGATCTCGAGCGGCGCTCGGTCTATCATTTGGAACACATTGTCTAGATTAGCAAAGCTAGTCAGACTCTCCGGTATGGAAGATGAACAAGAGAAGGATATAGACATCGACATATTGAAAACACTGCTACGCATGGTCCGCCTGATTCCCGTTCAAGTACGTCGAGCTGCGCGGTCGGGACATTCGAGACATGAAAGGGCATTCTGCAGTCGAAGGGGGGTTAATGTGTGGGAAGGGGGGGTTAGCTGTCGCCAGGTACAGCGTTTCATGAGCTCTGTGAGATCAAGGTGATATGTGCTTATAGACTACAGAACTGATTTGCCCTAGGGGGTTTAACATGGCAGAACGTTCAATGAGGGCAACGTCGGAAAGCGAATTCTTGCCGAATTTATCAAGGGTACGATAATGTTACTTTATTATAGGTAGCCATCATCTATACTATATTTTTTCTGAGCAAGCCACAGACATAGGATATTGGAACTGAGATTTTACTCAGCGTAGGACAAGGCTCAAGGACTACGATCACTTGCGTCTACTCACATCGGGCTTACACGTTCAGGGAGTGCACAGGTGCGGAGAAAGAGAGTATATTTACGGTAGGTTATATACAGTTTTGAAGTTCGACATCGCCACAACGGGTGAATTCTAAACGAGTGACAGAGATGTGTGCTTTCCAGCCGAAACTAGCTTGGGCTTTCTTTCCTGTTTTATTCTTATGTACACCAGTAGCTGACGCGTGCGTGCCTTGCATCTTGCAGTATCGGAGGACCAGGGGAGCGGGGGGAAACTTTGAGAACTTCTCTGCCAACTCGGGAGGGAGGCGGCGTGCCGAGATGCTATGCAACCCATATTTCTCCCTCTTCTCCTCTTGTGCGAGCAAAAGAAGGGAAACAGCTTAGAAGGCGGGCTTGGCGTTCTTGACCAGCATCTCGAAGTAGGCCTGGTTCCAGGTGCCAGCCTCGGGGGCGGGCTTGTAGGCGTCGTCCTTGCCGCAGAAGCTGTCGTAGCGGGTGGCGCTCGAGTCCGAGGTGCCGTCCGACTCGCCGCCGGGCTTGCCCCAGACGAAGGCGTCGGTCTGGCTGTCGCCCGTGTCGGCCGTGGGGCGGACGCCGAAGCCGGCGCCGTTGACGTTGCACCAGTCACCCCACTCCTTGCGCAGGCCCGTCACGGCGTTGCGGCCCGTGTCCATGATGGCGTAGTTGGGCATGCCGGCCGACTTGAGCTCGGCGCTGAACTTGGAGATGTACGTCTTCTCGTTCTGGCAGCTGTTGTACTTGGCGTCCGAGGCCTTGGAGAACTCGCCGGGGGACAGGTCCCTGCAGCATATGCTTGTCAGCTACCTCTGGTCTCTTCTTCGGCCAATAAGGGGTTTGCCCATTTGCCCACAAGGGAAAAGACGGAAAGCCAAGACGCGGAAGGAAGAGAAAGACTTACCAAGCGTTCCACCCAGCAATGTTGGTGGAGAAACCACGGACCTGCTTGGGGCTACCGGCGGCCTTGTAGACCTTGGCGAGCTCCTGGGCGCCGGGCTTGAGGTTGGCGTCCCAGCCGAGCCAGCCACCGTGACCAGCGTCGATGTACATGACGACGTTGGGGAGGTTAAGGCTCTTTAGGGCGTACGCAACACCGTCTTCGTAGGCGCTCTTGCTGTCCTTGCAGGTCTGCAGGTCGGCGTTGGTGACCAGGTTGGGCAGGGAGTCGGGCTCGATGATGAGCGCGAACGCCGTGTTGGGGTGAGCCTTGATGGTCTTGACGAAGGCTGTGGAAAGATGTCAGCGCTATCGAGCTTAATGGCACCAAATCGCGAGAAGAAGAAAGACATACCGTCGATATAGCTGGACTTGTACTTGGAGAGCTCGTTGTACTTCAGCTCACCGTTGGAGGCCTTGGCGGCACAGTCACGGCCGGGAAGATCGTAGACGACGAGACCGAGGATGTCCTCGCAGGGGGTGTCGGCAATGGCCGGCTCCATCTTGGCGAGGTTCGCAATCGTGTCACTAGCCCATTGTCAGCTGCTCCTGTTCATCGTCGACTGGTGTTTATCTGCCAGGGGCTAGAACATACATCCACAAGAAGCTACCGACGTCGGCAACCTTGGCGGCAGAGGCCTTCAGCGAAGAGTCCGAGATGGCCTCGACGGCCTTGTTGACCTCGTCGCGGTAGTACGTGTTGGCGTGGAGCTTGTACTTCTTGAAGACGTTGGTGCTGGCGTCGAGCGTGACGGCGGAGGCGCAGGAAGCCCGGGCAGCAACCTTCTTCACGGGGGTAGGGGCGTCACCGCTGGGAGCAGCGACAGCCCCTGCGGCGAGAGCCGCAACAGCAGTGGTGACCTTCATCTTCACTTTGATCCAAGGTCAAAGTAGAGCTTAGCGAGTGTGGTACTGAAGAGACAACAGAAGCGTCCAGGGAGGGTGGCGGCTCCTCTTATAGCAAGGGCCTCACGAGGAATACCAGTGATTGGCGTCCTCGTGATCGACAGTAGACGCCCTTCTGGAACCCTCAAGACCGTGGCAATCAGGAACTCAGGGCCGCCAGGCGCGAAAGAGTCTCGGTATCAAGACTCCGAGTCGAGGCACTGCCGTGCCTAGTACGACCCGGAGATCTGTGTTGCGGGGTCCTGTCGCTGCGCTGAGATGCCATCTGGGCCTGCCAGGCACTTATTGGTACATTCTCCCATACGGGGATCGCAATTTGCCATCTGTATAACCACCTGTTCGGGCCTTTTGGGACTGTGTGGGGAAGCAGACACCCTGAGCAGATTTAATATAATCATATGCCTCAATCATGCATCCTTATTGGGACCCCAGGTCGTGCCGTGTCGAAGACCCTGAACTGCCCCGATGGCCAATCGGAGAATGTGGGGGTGTTCTCTATAGGGCATATTGTGATACGATCCGCCATGTAGCTGCTGTTGCTTGGGACCGATCTGACAGGTGGGAAAGGCGGGCCAACGACCAACCCGAAGAGTGTTGGATGCCGTAGCATCACCAGCTGGAGGATTTTGGCATTGGCTAGGGTTCTGTAGCGTAACACGATACGACACCAGAGTTGCCGTTGAAGACTATTCAAGAACGGTCAGACACCCTTACGATGGTTTAGCACAAGCCTTTGCCGAGGCAGACCTATTCTGCAGGTACCACGCGGTAGTAAAAAGTATATAGAAGAACAAGACGTTTGGATAAAGTATGTCGTGGTTGAAACGGGTGCGGAATATAGCAGGCGTCTCGATTTAGCCGCAGGGAGGCCAGGGCTCGGCGAATCAGCTTGCGCGGTTAAAGCTACCAGCTCCAGAAGAGACCTTTGAAATCTCGGCACGCGATCGAGAGTACCGCGCCAAGAGACGTATACTCCAATCAGAGGAGCCGATGTTTCACGTCTGGTACCAAAGGTAACCGTGCCACAAGACGTCCACGGGACTTGGAGCCCGGATCACCACTCCGAACCGCTTCAAGCTGCAGCTCTTTTGCCTCGTGATATACAATCAAGGTGCGAGGTAAATTGAAGGGAAGCCGTGTTGTTGTCGTATTGGGTGCAAGCACTGCCACCCTCGCCAACAACCGAGCCAGAAAGGTCTGGACCACGATGTAATGTCAGCATCGCCTTCAAGGTATACCTGTCTAGCTAGGTGAGGCCATGCGTTCGCTGTGGCACATCCTCTCTGGAGAAGGCGCCTAGAGTGTGATCTGCAGACACTCGCTCATCGCAACGGTCTTCTTCGACGTATGGAGGAATTGCAAGGCCCTGATTGGGCTGAAGAGTGGCAAGCTCCTAGGTTAGACTACCAAAACACAACTTGACAATATATAGCGAGGCGAAAAATTGAAAGCACCAATAGAATTGTGGTGGCGCATTCGCTCCACCTGATGGCCATGACGGACTCAAAATCGTGGTACCTAGACTACTTTGCTGATTCATCCACTCACACACGTACGGAATGCAAAGAAAGTGCCTTGGGTATCTTTCGTTTTTCTTCTTCTTCTATGTCCCGTCTCACGGTGAAGGGTGAGAAATGTACTGTACACTTACATGCCGGAAGTTCCTCGCACAGAAGGTGGCCCCCTGGCTATCTCGCGTCATGCTGTCATGAGGCGAAAAAAATGGAGATGTCAGCCATCCCTTAGACGAAAGGTGGGAGGCTGAAGGGGTATCCGCCATTCTTGATGCGGAAGATGGACAGGAGAAGACCGTAGAGCAAGAAGATGCCTCCACTCAAGCCGACGACCAGAACCTGCTGCAGCTTGTTGTCCGATTGCCTCGGGACTCTCAGGATGAGAGCAATGACCATGAAGGATAGGGCTCCATCTGCAATGAGATTAGTATGCATGTCTTCCCAGGCAAAGACGCGGGGTAACATACAGATGAAACCAATAATCTGGGTTTCAATGCCCAATTGGTTCTGGAAACCGCCAGTGAAGTAGTTGACGTTACCCTTGCCGTCGCCAGCAACATAAGGGACCTTTCTGATCTGGTTGAACATGTGACCTCCAGTAAAGACGAGGATGCCGATGATGCTAATGGTGGCCCAGACGTTCCGGTTCTGGATGAAGGGAAGGATGTAGGGCCAGGCCTTGAAAATGGCACCGGCACCGCCCAGGATAGAAACGGTGGTGACAACCCAGAGAAGGTAGTTGACCGGACGTTTGACAGCGGGATGGGGTCGGCCTGGGAGGTGGCGGGCGACCCAGCCGTGGACCTGCTCGGCGATTTGCGGGCTTGGGTATGTCAGTACGGCTAGTTTTCCCGATAGAGATAGCTTAGTTTTGAGAGGGTAACTCACCCATTCGTGAAGTCGTAGCGGAGGGGTTCGGCAGCGGGCACGGCATGAGGCCCTGTAGTGGGCTGGAAGAGCAGCAGCACGGGTGCAGTTTGAAGGCCGAGCTGGACGGGATTAGCATGGCGTGCCGGAGAGGAAGCGCGGTATTCGGAGGGGGGCATACGGATACGAAGGTATCACGGCCATCGGCAAAGTCCAGGGTGCCAAAGACGAGGCGAGACTCGCCCTTCTTGTCGCCCTTGGTCCACGTCTTGCCGAGGAGCTCCCACTCGGGCTGGAACTCTCGACACAACTGGCAGCCGAAGCGGGTGGCCATGGCAGTCAGGAGGACGGCGACGGTGTAGTCACGGGGAGCCGAGGTCAGGCTCTTGTAGGACTTGTCGTCGAGCTTGATCGGGGTGACGGACGAGACGGCCTTGGAGTGCCATTCATCGAAGCGGTCGACGGCGGCGGACGCTGATTTCTTGGCGGCGAGCGAGCCGAAGGGCAAGGCCAGAGAAAGAAGAAGGGGCAGCCAGCGCATGGTGAAGGTTGTGAATGCAGACAATTGGCAAAAGGAGGGTGAGGGCCGGGAGACAATTGGGCGGGTGGTGCGCGTCTGCACACTCGGGATGGACGTCGGAAACCAAAAGTCGAGGTCGAGGTCGAGGTCGAAGTCGAAGTCGAAGCCGAATCACGAAGCTCCCGACGATGCTGTGGACTGGACGGAAGTTCCAGGTGGCCTTCTGGATTGGGGTCCACTGGGAGAGCCGGGACCTGGGAGCTTCGTCGTCACTGCAGGGATTACCCAACCCAACTTAGTTAGCGGACAAGGTCCCCCCCCAAAACGCCCCCAAAGGGCAGGCTGGTAGGCTCTCCCCCACCTGGCACCTGGCACCTGGCACCTGGCGCCGTGCGTCTTGACCGCCGGCCCGCTGCAAAGCCCGGCGCTAGGCCGCGTTAGGCACTCTGTTTACGTGTTTTGCGTGTGGGGACGGGTCGGGGTACCGCCATCTTTCTTCTCTTACAGCGCAAAAGGTCGACGACGACGACACACACGCACACACACACACACACACACACGGACCACACAACTTGGACACCACTGCCAGTCTGGTCGACGGAGCATGAGCCGTACTTCTTGACCGCTTCCGCACTTCTCTTGATCATTGACTCCCACGATACGCACATTCACCTGCTCGTCTCTGCACGCTGCAGCGACGCGCCATGCCTGCCGCCATGGGCAGACCTGCGAAGCCCGCCACGGGCCGCGACGATAAAGTCAAGCTGGACACGACCGAAAAGGTATTGCCTCCCGACCTGGAACGAGCCCGCGCGCGTATGTTGCCGAGCTGTCAATGCTGACATTGTCTTGTACAGCGGACCAAGCAGCTGCACCACCTAGAAATGAGGCACCAACACGGCGCGAGCAAGTCCGATCTTCTCGTCAAGGATGAGGACGTCCGCCGCCTGAAGCTGCGCATTCTCCTGCTGCGCGACGAGAACACCACCCTGCGCGACCAGATCTCCCAGAACAACGACACCCAGGCCAAGCTCGCCGAACAGTGCCAAGACCTCAGCGCCCAGCTCGAGGCTAAGATCCAGCTCGTACAGTCCCAGGAGCAGCAGCTCCGCAAGCAGGAGCGTGAGTTTTCCAGCCTCAAGGTAAATACCGCCCTGCCCCATGTCGCGCGCCGCATAGATATGGCCTAATGACCTTCTCCAATCAGGCTGAGCTGCAGTCCATCAACAACCTCAACGAGGAGTCGACAAACATGCTGGCCGAGAAGCTGGCTTTGGGCCGCGAGCTGGCCGTGCTCAAGCCCGAGCTCGAGCATCTGAGATCGCAACTCACCCACCAACAAGCCACACTCGCCGAGAAGCTCGCCCTGGAACGACAGGTCAACACCCTGGAGGTCGAGCTTGCCAACGAGAAGAAGGCCACCAAGCGAGCCATGCAGAAGCGCGAGAGCACCGACCGTGTCGAAGATGATCTCCGCAAGAAGATCCGCGAGGCCGAGAAGCAGCTGGCCGCCGAGAAGGCCCAGCGCGAGAGACTCGAAGACCAGCTCGCCCAGGAGAAGCGCACCCATCAGCTGGCTCTCCAAGATCAGGACAGCACCCGCGATCTGGAGTCGGACCTCCGCAAGAAACTCCAGGACGCCCAGAAGGAACTCCGAGAATCCACTGCCGACAAGGAGAGGCTCGAACAGGAGCTCGAAGCCGAAAAGCGCCAAGCCAAGAGGTACCAGAAGAAGCAACAGAGCGAGAGCGCCGAGGAGGACGATGAGCTGCGCGGCAAGCTTGACGAGGCCGAGACCAAACTGGCAGCAGCACAGAAGGAAGCACACAAGGTCCGGACCGAGGCACAAACCTCCGTCGCCGACGCCGACGCTCGCAGTGAGGCCTTTGAGAAGAAGTTCGAGAAGCTCAAGGCGAAATTCCGAGACCTGCAAGATCAACTCAAGCAATGCCAGGCAGATCTGCGGAAAGCACAGCAAGGACAGCAAGCCAAGCCTTCCGTGGCTGCTTCCTTGCCTTCCCTCGCCGACGAGGTCGCCAAGAAGACGGCAGCACGCCAGGCATTCAAGAAGCGCAAGGCACAGGAGATTGCTAAGGACGATTTCACACAGATAACCATAGACACGCCGAGTGCCGATGACAGGCCGCGGAAGAATTTCAAGAAGAAGCTGGCTGAGCCTACCATGCCTGGCGAGAAGTCGACATTCTCCATCACGCCTTTCCTCAACCGCTCCAAGACTGGCAGCGACGACAACCAAGAGGACGACGACGAGGAGGTCCACGATTCAATACTAGGTCACAGAGAGAGGCCGAAGACGAAGAAGACGGTTGGCTTCGCAACGACGACGGAACCTATTGTGTTCACAGGAGGAGACGCCAGCAGCAGCAGTCCCGCGGCATCGGAACCGCCTTCGACAGAAGCTGCCGAGGAGGAGAAGCCACAAGCACAGCCCAAGCCTCGTGGTCGTCCCAAGAAGGTACTTGCAGATGCACCTTCGGCCAAGAAGAACGCGCAGCCACTTCCCAAGACAGCTCTCAAGAAGACGGCCAAGCCCGCCCCTTCTCTTGACAAAGTGGCCGAGGAGGGCCAAGAGAACGCACCCAAGCCAGCGGAGAAAACCCAGCCCCTCAAGTTCAACTACACTATGCCGCAGGACACCAGCACTTCTTCTGCCAACACGTCCAAGGGCGAGGAAACCAAGAAGAAGAAGCGCAAGGTCTTGGGAGCCAAGAAGACTTTGTTTGATGACGAGGACGAGGCCGAGGATATTCCTGTCCGCAAGCCCGCGCCCGTCGCGGCGAGCGGCAAGAGGGCCAAGGCGCCTTTGGGCGGTGTGCGCAACGCATTTGCCGGTGCATCCTTCTCGCCACTGAAGAGGGAACGCAGAGGCGTCGGTGCTAGCTTCTTAGGTTGATCGTGAATTATCTGGAGTCGTGATTACGGGTACAGGAGTTGTCAAGGGGGCCGCCGCGGGAGTCGGCTTGGATGGTGCATCTGTTCGGCGTTAGGGTACCAATTGAGTTTGCAGCATAGTGACTAGGACTGGCTATAGGAGTAATGATTGCATTGCTCGTGTATGAATACGATGAATCGTCTTCTGAATGTCTTCCGCTTCTGTCTATGACTAGCCTGGTGATAGGATTGGCTGCCCTGATGTTTATTATACAGAGATACACGTGGAGTCCGGGACCCTGCAAATACCCTGGTAGCGCCATGAGCTAGGACCAGCCCAGCATCAATCTCGTGACGGGTATCCTTCGCCATCAAACTCTGAATTCAGACTCACTCAATAGTCCATTACAACGGCATCGAACAGCAAATGCGGGAAGGCGTGTTATCGCTATTCCTCAAGAAGAAGACTGTATGCGGTCGCTACTGACCTTGGCATCGCCTCGCAATGGAGGATTTCTGAGGCCAAGTGCCTCCTCTGCAGCCTTATGGAAGCACTTATCATCATCACCACTTACGTCTTCTGAGCGGCCATGTATAGCTGCTGCTACTGCCCTGCGATGGTCTTCATCCAATTCGAGATGGAAGCAACGCCAGGGCAATGATTTCTATGCGCGGGAGGCCAAGGTCCAAGGCCTGAAAAGCCGGGCTGCCTTCAAGTTGCTAGAGGTCAGTTCGACGTCCACAGCTCCAAGGCCCACGATGTCTTGCTGGCTCGACCCTGAAAGTTTATCTCAGCTCACGCCGTTATAGATGGATTCGAAGTACAAAATCTTCAAGAGGGGCCAGACAGTCATCGATCTAGTAGGTGGAGAACGACCCCCTTAGAGAGCCAGATAACCATGTGCTCAATCCATTTGCAGGGCTACGCACCCGGCTCCTGGTCTCAGGTGGCCCAAGAGCGCACCAAGCCGAACGGCCGCATCGTCGGCATCGACTTGATACCCGCGCAGCCACCCAAGGGCGTGTCGACCATCCAGGGCAACTTCTTGTCGCCCCAGGTCCAGGCGCTGGTCAAGGAGTACCTCCAGGAGTTTGCAGCACGGAAGCCGGCGCCCCGGCCTCGTAGCACGGTCGGATCCTCCGACAACGCGGATGTCGACCCGGAGGACGTGGCGAACCTCATCCGGCAGGCGAGCTACATCGATGCCGAGAGGGCGGAGACCGCGGAGCATCCGCTTGAGGACCCCCATGATGCGGGACGGTTGGTCGATGTAGGTGACTGGAAAGGCGTTTTCCCCATCCCCCGCCCGCATTGTCGAACCCGAGATGCTGACCGACAACGATGCAGGTGGTTTTGAGCGACATGTCAGCACCCTGGAGCCAGACTTCCGGATTCTCCAGTAACACGTTGAGTAACCCGTATCATAGGATGATGAACACGAGCGGCATGAGCTTCCGTGACCACGCCGGCAGCATGGTGAGGATGCCCCTTCCCTTGCCATCCCCCCCTAACCAAAGCCCGGGCTTGGAAAGACAAGGGAGCTGCGTTCGCTGACTGCGCATCATCGTTTCAGGACCTCTGTATGGCCGCGCTTCAATTCGCGAGCGACACGCTCAAGACCGGTGGCCATTTCTTGTGCAAGTTCTACCAGGGCTCCGAGGACAAGGAGATGGAGCAAAAGCTCAAGAAGATGTTTGGGAGGGTGCACAGAGAAAAGCCCGAATCCTCGCGGACTGTAAGTGACGATTTCGTTTCCCCCCCTTAGTTGAGACGTCGATATTGACTACTGGCCTATAGGAGTCGCGAGAAGCGTATTTCGTCGCGCTGCGGAGGAAGGGTGATGTAACACTAGAAGATATCACGAAATAATCAACCGTGGTCATGTATAATATAGCATTGTATACCTTGAATCGAAAAGCAAATACATTGCGAGGGAGAAAACGGCTTATGTTGAGTCTCCATGGTTCGCTATCCCAGCGCATCACCTGGCTCCGTCGATGGGCGAATGATTCAAATGGACTTTAACGTATATCTGGCGCACAGATGCGGCGTCGCAGCTTCTCTGGCTGATGGATTGCAGCAGATTCTGGCCTTGCGCCTGCCAGACAGCACACAAAGAATTAAACGTGTACAGCTTGAAAGATTGTGGTTTCCACCATGGCAACATGCTACTGTGGTCCTCGGAGAAGCAGCATGTGGCCGCCCCTCGCGGTCTTGACGAGAAGCTATCGAAATCAGCTGGAAATCATCACTTGAAGTGCCAACGACACAACAGTGAGCTGGCTACAACCAATCGATGGTGTTTTTGGATAGAAGATAGAAGACGAGGACATCGGCTACTTTTCACAATGGCACCCGAGAGACAAGCCACCTGGACCTCGTCCACCGAGACGTTCACCGACGACCTGGAAGACGTCTGTTTGAACGAGGACACGAAGACGGCCCCTGTTCCACTCCCGCCCGGCGATCGTCCCGAAGTCCTGAACAACGTTTTCCACGAGCTGTTGTTCGTGGCGGTCATTGCCTTCGCAACCGCCTCGTCCGTCTTTCTGCAGAGGTCGATCGTCGTTATTGCCGCAGACATAACCAGTGGCCTCAAGCTGAGCCCAGCGGAGATGGCTTGGGTGACGGGGTCTTCCGGGTAAGGTGTCACGACTGTAACTTCGTCAGATCGGTCACTAATCTGTTGAGGACAGACTGACAACCGGAGCTTTCTTGATACCTTTTGGACACCTTGCCGACATATGTCCCGTGCTGTCCCGCAAATACTTGCTCATTCTCAGTTTGACCGCCTTCTCTTTGATCGTGGCATTCAGCTCCTTTGCCAAGAATGGCATCGTAATCGACATCATGTCCGGCTTGGCCGGTGTCGCTTCCGCTGCCACGATTCCGATTGCTGTTGGGCTCTTGAGCCTGGTATACCCCGTTCCATCCCGTCGCAAGAACATCGTGTTTTCTTCATTCCTCATGGGCAATCCGGCAGCCACCATCATTGGAGGTCTGGGCACTGGTGCGCTGGCATCCACTTTTAACTGGAAAGCGACCTTCATCTTCCTGGGCATCCTGTACGCTCTGATCACAGTGCTTAGCTGGGTGGTTGTCCCCAATGTCTCCGAGTCACGAGCTACACCGAAACCCAAGGACGTACCGCAGTCCGATATCATAGACTCTTTGGTCCTTGTCTCACGGGACAGTCCAGGATTCGGGGCCGTTTTCCAGAGATTTGACTGGCTCGGTCTGTTCCTTCTTCTTACTGGTTTTGTCATGTTCACTGTAGCCTTGACCATTGGGCCAGAAGGCACACAGCCTTGGAAGACGCCGGCTGTGATCTTACTTCTGACGCTCGGTCTGCTTTTTCTCGGCTGCTTCGTCATGTGGGAGAACTCGACCCGGACACCAATGGTGCCGCCAGCGGTTTGGGAAAACGGCAAGGTTATTCTGGTAAGACAATGAGAGTCAAGCCATTAAATGACTATCGTTGACAACATGATACAGATAAATTTGTCGGCGCTGACTTCTGCAATGGCCTATTATTCAGCTGTTTTCTGGATTTCAATGTTCCTGCAGAAAGCTCAGAACATGCAGCCTTTCGACGTTGCAGTGCGGCTTCTACCACAAGCTTTGATGGGACTTTTCTTCAGTCCATTAGTCGGGCTCATCATGCATCGTGTTTCCGGCACTGTTTTGCTAGTGATTGCTGCTTTTTGTTCTGTCCTTAGTAACTTTCTTCTTATCTTCTTGAATCAGCAAAGCAACTACTTCGCATTTATATTTCCATCCCTTCTCTTGAGTACCGTTGGCATGGATTGGACAATGAACGTTGGATCGGTAAGTAGAGATGTAAGCCAAGTACCAATTTCATGGCTAACACGATGAAGTTATATACTCTGGCAGCACTCCCACTTGAACATCATTCAATTGGCGCTTCCCTGTTGCAAACTACCACGCGACTTGGTGTGCCTCTGGGCATGGCGGTAACGACGGCAGTTTGGTCATCATTTTCAAACAAAGGTTTGGATGCGTCAATACCATACTCCAGGACATTCGTCACGACTGCCGCTTTCGCCAGCTTCTCCCTGCTACTGGCTCCATTCATTCGTATTGGCCGTCAAGGCCATAGCCATTCCAGGGAACTTGAGACTCAAAAAGTCAAAAAAGACGAACAAGACGAACGCAGACCAAGTAAACGATGGTCAATCGTCGAGTCTATCTCCAATAAGTCCTCAGTGACAAGCCCCAAAGCTGAGTACCAAGTTAGGTCTTCGTCAGTGAATTCGGAGACCTCAACACTGCCCTCGTCGATAGAAAGAGACCGCAACTCGTCTCGAGACGCCTCCCAGTCAGACTTCAGCCAGAAACCCAAAATCGTGTGGGTGGTGTGCGAGCAGTGCAACGCCAGCAAAAGGGTCACGGAACCAATTGGCGACCCAGCGAAATATTTCGACGATATTTGCGGCACACTTGAAAAACCGAACCACGATATGATTGTCAATGGACGAAGACGGTTCCCATTGGCGGTGAAGAACCCAGGCACGAATCGCTAGAAACGTCGAGGCATGATATGGAATTTACCTACAGGCTTAGGGCAGCCTCCTATCTGAGAGTTTGTTATCCACACATGAAACTTGGTTTCAATGTTGACTTCATGCAATTTGTGGAGGGAAAACAAGGTGCCTTGAAACAACCATATTCATTTCTGGGCTGGTGACAGTAGCCAAGGCGGTTCTCTCATGAAACTTGCCTTGATAGGGCATAATGTTGTAAAATTAAGATGGTTTGAGGCTGAGTTATACTTTGCTTAGGCATGAACTACCCTATCCCAGATAGCCAAGGGTGGAGTTCTAATTCAAATATAAACTTTCTACCAGCTTCACATAAGGCAGGTGTTATATTGTTACCGGGCAATAGATGTTTGCCACCTCGTAAACACAAATGCCGATCACAGGCCCCGGTCCCCGGCTCTCGCTCCCGATGTAGGCAGTGCCCAGAGTGCAACTCCCGCTCACGACCGAGGGCCCATCGCCCAAACGGGCTTCTCGGGTCGCGCAAGCGCAGTATATCACAAGTCTAGCCCCGGCACCCGTTTACTGGGGATTCCTCCACTTATGCAGGCACTCGCATAAGTTATCGCTCTTGCATCAGTCCGCGCCAGTCCTCATTCCAAAAATATTTCCCAGAAAGGCCGACGACATAAAGTCAAAACTCTCAAGATGCGCTCCTTCTCGCTCGTCACCCTGCTCGCCCTGCCCCTGGCGGCGCTCGCGACGCCAACGCGGCTGGACACCCCGGCGCGCACCGTCGCCCTCGAGGCGCGCCAGGCCGTCGTCACGCCCCCGCCGTGCGTGCCCCGGACCCCCGAGCCTAGCAGGGCCGAGTCCAAGTGCATCTTCGACCGGTTCGTCGACGCGTTCCTGGTCCGGAAGAACCTGACCGAGGCGTTCAGCTACGTCGATGAGGGATACATTGTACGAGCTACTCCCCCATATCTCTCTCCTGTCATTTGAGTGTCTCTTCCCTCACTCGCCGGATTGAGCAGAGATTACTCCCTCAAGAAAGGGCCGCTTTGACGTACAATCTGGCCAAAGTATAATTCAGTTTAAGGAATTGATTCGCTGACTATAATTGTTTGCGCGTGTATAGAACCACAGCGCGGCTGCGACTGCCAACGGATCGGCCGCCGCGTTGGACGTCCTCGGGCCCATTTGGCCCACCGTCCAGGTCCAGCTCCTCTCCGAGGGCTACACGGGTCCCAATGGCACTGCGACGTACAACATCTCGGGCCTGGGACCGGACACCCTGACTATCACGGACACGTGGAGGATGCAGGGTGGTTGCATTGTCGAGCACTGGGACACGACCAGCTGATGAGCTTGCTGCCTTTTGTTTCAGAGTACAGTACATAGAGGCCCAGTTTATCTGGGCGATTCAAAAAGAGAGCCAGCAATCTATACAATGCTCGGGTTTTGTTCATAATTGTCAATTGGACACAACTAGTTACTCGTGATCCCGTACGCCTGTCTGTGCGCCGTAAATGGTTTATGATACACCCTGTTCTACAACATCGACTTGGGCATCTCCTTCATGGCCTGCCGGACTCCTAGGTCGCCCAGAACCTCCTCTGCGCCACCGAGGATGGCGTCGAACTTGTACGTGCGGTGGAACATTTCAATGACCCGGCCCATGCCCGACTGCGTCAGGCCACGGCCGCCGAAGATCTGCATCGACTCGTCGGCGATCTCGTGGGCTGCCCGCGTGACGGACATCTTCAGGAGGCCGATAGGGCCGCCCAGGTACCGCGACTGGTCCTTGTACGGCATGTTGCACATCTGGTAGGTGATGGTCTCGAGCCACGACTGGTGCGACTCCACGAGCGCGATCATCTTGGCCAGCTTTAGGCGGATGACGGGCTGGTCGATCAGGCGCTTGCCAAAGACAATACGCTGGTGAGACCACTTGAGGCACTCCTCCACTACAGTTCTCATGTTACGGACGGATCCGCCTAGTTTACAAAGTTAGTACGGGGAAAACCAGCAGCCAGATTTGTAGGGAGAACTTACAGGCCATGGTCCACCGCTCGTGGTTGAAGTTGGACAAGATAACGTAGATGCCCTTGTTCTCCTCGCCGATCAAGTTTTCTACCGGTACCTTAACGTTGTCGTATGTAATCTGCAACATTTGGAGTCAGCAATTTGCTTATGAGGATCGTCTGTAGAGGCGTGTGACCCCAGAGGCTGGACTCTGGAACGCCGAGCGTGCCGAAAGTGGCAGAAAATAACTCTGGGCTACTTACGTAGGTCGTTCCTGCTACTGTCGAGTAGGAGGTCTTTATAAGCTTCGTTTCCACACCCTCTCCGCGCTCAATTAACAGCACAGATAGTCCCCGATCGGTCTTGACACCCGTAACAAAGTAGTCGGAGAACACTCCGTTGGTGATCCACTTCTTGGTACCGTTGACGATGTAGTGCTTGCCATCGGGAGTCTTTGTGGCTGTCGTCCGCAGGCCAGCCACATCGGAACCGGCAAATGCCTCTGTGATGGCGAGACACATCTTCTTCTTGCCGCTGAACACCTCGTCCATGATGGCCTTCTTTCGCTGCTGGTCCTTCATATAGTTCATAATGCAAGGTAATCCGATGACCATACCAGCCATGTTTCCGTCTTGGAAACCACGGGCATTTGCTCTCGACCCTTCCTGGCCCATGATCAGGTCATGGAAGTAGTCAAACTCCTCGCCCTTCACAGCGCCGTCAAGCAGGTTTACGCCGTGCAGGTGCTTTCCAGGCCCCAAGCGCATGTGCAGGATGCCCGCCTGAGACATGCGATCTATGAGCTCTTGCGAGATGTACTTTCCGTCCGCCTCACGGGCCTGCGCCTCGGGTGTGATGTACTTGTCCTGGAACACACGCATCGCCTTCTGTAGACGGCGGTGGCTCTCGTTGTAGTACGGGCTCTTGAAAACGGGCGAGAGCCAGAGGGGTTCGGCGTACGGCACAGGGCTCAGGTCACCGGGCTTCGGGGTAATGATCGATGGCTTCTCGCCCTGGACTGTGCCAACGCAGAGGTCCTCGTACTTGGCGAGAACCTCGTGTCGGTGGAGGTTATAGAAAGACGCGGTGGCGTCGGTACCGGCAACCTGTCGCAGGACAGCCTCACCACCGGGGTGGGCGTCGAGGAAATCGGAGACATCGTAGACCTTGCTGTCAATGATGAACCAGACATCCTCTTCGGTGTTGTGCTTGGCGACCTCGTCGCGGGTGAACGTCTTGGCCATCTTGGAAGGCGAGCTGCAGAACCGAAGGAAGGGCAATGTATAGAGATGTACGAGTAAGAGATGACTGGCAGGGGCCGCTCTCAATGGGTCTCTAAGATCTCAAGCCGTGGCCACGAGGGAGAAGAACACACTTTCCAGCAACCTGGAAGAAAAGGGAGATGATAACGTCTTTAAAGACACCTTGTCCGGGGATTCATGGCGCGTGACAATGCCCTGCTCTACTCCAGTTTCTCATGCGCCTAGCGACCTGGGGAACGCATACAGCCCACTAAAGCTACCCTTTGCGTCAGCATACCTCGGCACATCGGCGCGGAAAAAGCTGGCCGCGGTGTCATCGCCTGCGCCCTGATTGGCAGTCCTAGAGCCATGGCTATCCGTCGACAGGGGAGGCCGGCCGAGACGACTCGGGATCCCAACCCCGGGGAGCGCCATCACTACAGTTAAGATTTCACATGTGAACTCGCAGAAGATACAAGTCGTCCAAACTTAGATTTACTCAAGTCGATGTCCCGCCGCAAATTGCAAGTCATACCTGGCGATTATACCCCGAGTCAGCCGGCGTATCCTGGGCTCTTCAAAGGAATACTCGCTTGGGAACAGCTGACATAAGTTCGACGTTGTCATCCAGGAAGCCGTCGACATGGGATCTCAGATGGGCTCATGGATTTGCATCAACTCTATGTCGATTGGTCGCCGCACTTCCCCCACACTCGCCCCGTACTTTAGTGCATCTCTAGGGCAGTAGGGCGGAATCGCTGGCGCTTGGATCAGGGCACCATGCGGAATTGTGCACCCCCCAAGCGGCTTCCTCGGGGCATTGGCCTTGGCCTACAGGGTAACTGATCCACCGGTGATGACCGGTTCCCAGACAACCCAGTTGGCTGCCACCGCATTCCACGCACAGGTAGCGTCGCAAAGTCTCTTTGCGCCCAGAGGCACAAGAAGCCTCTCAGCAGACGAAAGCTCGCTCGCATCTTTCTGCAAAAGCAACCTAGCTCGACTTATCGCTCAATGCGGCGCATTTGATCCGAGGCATGACTGTTCTCGCTCTCTGGTCTCGATCCTGATCTAAATTGATCCATACTCGGGGTTCTTGATGATTCTTATCTGGAGAAGGCCTGCGATTTGGCTCCCGACTAGAATATTGCGGTACGTATTTTTGCCTATTTACTTACTGTCGTAACTCAAGTTTTGCGGTCAAAGCATTGGTTGGGACCGGGAGACTCGTGGTCCTGTCGAGTGTCCTGGTCTGAATGTCTAGTTCTGGCATGCAGATGAACCTCGAGGCTAGCTCGCCCAATGGAATGCCCCGAAGCGGTCGCGTGGACACCTGGACCGCCTCTATCAAGTCTCTGGCACCACCGCCTTGAGCCAGTGACCAGTCATTGGTTACGGGTGACAATGTGTGCAGAAGCACCAATCCGCCTCACTGAAGCAAGTGCAGGCTTACCAGCCCATCGCTTCTAGAGTTGGCCCCGGCGATTTAAAGAAGCCGATGATGGTCGGATCGCTTTTGGCATATCTTCGGAGATAATGCTCGTCAGAGTGATGATTCCGGACGTGACAGTGATTACCAAAGAGTACGTCAACCACCACTAACCTCGGGGTATTCGTTGATGCCAAGCGCGAAGCTCCGGAGGCGTTATCAGTAATTTCTCACAGGCGGGCACATCCGCTGCGTAGCAAGTGCTATTCACAATAGGGTCCAGTTAGCGCCTACTCTCTCGTCGTTACCTTTTGCAGCTATACAGAGCTATCATATGACGGTCTCATTCGGCTCGCAAAGTCTATTTATCCCTCCTCGGAACTCTTTGCTGTAATCTCTATACTCCATGCCCCGTACCCTTAAACGTTATTATTGCACATAGGATTGAGATTATATACTATCCCGAAACTGAGACATCGGCATGGATGCTTACTCGATATCCTTCACTAGCTCGTCTAGCCGCAGCTCTTCGCGTATCTGGCAGGACCTGAAGACCTGTCGCTTCCACACCACCGTCGAAATAGAATCCGATGCCATGTCGCAGGCACAGAGCATAGTATCCAAACTTAGTAAAGTATGCCCCTCAGCTGCCTGCCTAGTAGTCGAACAACTTTTAACCTGGCTGATGGCAGCGCCGCCTTGCGGACCCAAGCCGAAAGCCTCATGTCGGGGTTGTTGGAGCTGGGCTAGCCGGCTTGAGATGCACCGACATCCTCCTCAAGCATGGATTTGAAGTCACAATCATAGAGGCTCGGAATCGCCTAGGCGGACGGGTGCATCAAGCAAGGCTTCCCAGTGGACATCTGGTCGACTGTGGACCGAATTGGATCCATGGCACCTCTGACAACCCCATCCTGGATATCGCCAAGGAGACTGGTACTGCAATTAGTAACTGGGATACGAACTCCTACGTCTTTAACGAAGATGGCGAGCTCCTCGTTTTGGCAGATGGGGAGATCTACTCCACGATGATGTGGGATATCATACAGGATGCCTTCGCCCACAGCAACAAGAACTCGGCAACCATCAGCCCAGACGAGAGCCTCTGGGATTTCTTCCAGAAAGAAGTCGCCAGGCGTATACCGGAAAATAAACCCGACTTTGACAAGAAACGACAGTTCGTCTTGCAGATGGCGGAGATGTGGGGTGCTTTCGTTGGGAGCCCAGTTTTCACACAAAGCCTCAAATTCTTCTGGTTAGAAGAGTGTATTGAAGGAGGTAGGCTACTACTCGGAGTGTTGTCCCCCAGTAACAACAGCGCACATCTCGTTGGAGCGGCCTGGGGTTATCTCATTTGGCTGACGCATATCAGAGAACCTTTTCTGCGCTGGCACGTACCAAAAGATCCTTCAGTCGATCGCGAAAACCGCACTCGATGGCGCACGTTTTCGATATTCGACAAAAGTCACAGATGTGAAGACCACGAACGACGACGGTGCCAAATTATCAGTACTCACCGAAGGCGGAGAGTCGATGGAGTTTGACGAGGTCGTCTTCACAGCGCCTTTGGGCTGGCTGAAGAGTCACCCGAAGACCTTCAGCCCGGCCTTGCCTCTAAGATTGACCAAAGCGATCAATAGTATCGGCTACGGCTGCCTCGAAAAGGTGACTTCTGGGGTGTCTGTATGGATGAACCGGCCGCTAACGTGAATAGGTTTATATCAGCTTTCCCAAGGCCTTTTGGTTAGAACCCGACTCTCGCGGACGCGTAGTTCAAGGATTCTGCCAATGGCTTGCTCCAAATTATGCCCCCGAGTCAAATCCCAAGCAGTGGAATCAAGAAGTGGTTGAGCTCGCATCGTTGACAGCATCAACCTCCCACCCCACACTGCTGTTTTACACTTACGGCGACCAGTCTCGATACATTACTCAGCATGTCGCAAGCCTCCCAACCCAGGAGAAGCGGGATGCGTTCCTATACGAATTTTTCAAACCGTACTACTCCCGGATGCCACATTACGATGCGTCCGCCCCTGATTGCCAGCCCGTGGCAGCGTTCTCCACGGACTGGCTACGCGACGAGCTTGCGGGGAATGGCAGCTACAGCAACTTCCAGGTCGGGCTGGAGGAGGGCGACCAGGACATTGCCATCATGCGCGAGGGTTTGCCGGAGAGGGGTCTCTGGTTTGCAGGCGAGCACACGGCCCCTTTCGTGGCACTCGGAACCGCAACGGGCGCGTACTGGTCTGGTGAGTCCGTGGGGAAACGGATTGCTGAGGCGTACGGGAGGAGGATTGATGGCAACGTGGACGTCACCGCGGCTTTAGACTGACGCAAAACATCTTGATAATAGGACGGCTCATTCAACCGTGAGTCTAGTTAAACAATCTTAACAACTAACTTGAACTAGAACAAGCCTGTGGTGATGTCCTTTTGATGCATCTTTCCATTTCTATAGTTTATGGCCGAAGCGACGGAGCAGTTTTATACACGGAATATTGATCATGTGCGTTCCACCAGGCTTCAATATTCCTACGAAATTGTTCTTCAGCCTACGTCTTATAGAGGTTACAATGCATTGCAACTTTCGAGTTGTCATGTCTTGCACAGTATAGACTCGAGCATATAGGCGGGTTTAGTCTATGGCGCCTATGCTACGTCATACACATGTTGCCTGCGAGTGCTTTCTGCCAGAGGAGTAGGAATTAATACGTTATGTGTTTTGGCCGATATACTTGAGGAGCTGCTGTCTTGACATTATATGATCCTACAAATATATATCAAGCAAACTTGTCCTTGGTTCCAACGTTGTCCGTCCGTCTCGGGTTGCCTGCCTGCCTGCCTGCCTGCCTATCTAACGTGGAGCATCTTGAGCACCCCCCCCCAAGCAACGCTAACCAGCTGTCAGGAGCCACTAACATGGGGAACTTACTCACCGCCTGCCCGTATTGCCCCCCGCTAGCCGATCTGCGACGATAACGCTGGGGACGGATCAAATGACACACTATCAGTTGACCTGGGCGCGGCAGTTCCAGCGCCCGCCGGCCGCAGCCAGACAGGGCCCAGCACATCACTGATCACTGGACCACTCGTTGCCCCAGACACAGTTGTCGGCTCGTCATAGGGACAAACCGTCTCAGAGAACGCCCGGAATCCCGTCAAGCTTTGTCGCCCAAAGCTTTGCCCTTGCCACCTCCTCCCGAGCCTGGCTTTGGGTTTGTTTTTGATTCACGCCCGCATGGAACGCATTCAACGATGAGCGACCACCCCGCATCCCATCCGGGGTTATCGATATCGTGATAGCGCCCAAGCCCGCCAGCCCGCCCGCCTGCCCGCCCGACCGACCGACCGACGCCGCCACCCACGCGCTCTCCCGCGTCGGCGAAAGCGAAGCGAAGCGAAGCGTCCATCGACGACTCCCTCGGCTGGTGGTGAGCCGCTGGGAAGCAGCTGTCGCCTCGCCGGCCCAGCATGGCCGCCATATTCCGCTCCTTCGGGAGCTCCAACATGTCCAAGCGGCTGTTGCGATACGCCCTCTCGCGGCTCGAGTTCCTCGACACCGATGACCTGGACATGGACAAGCTGGACCTGGCATGGGGCAAGAATAACGTGCTTACCTTCCAGGACGTCGGCATCAAGCTGCAGGTATGCTGAAGCTGTGCAATCCCCTGGGACTTTTCCAGCACCGAGACGGGCACTAACGAGACTCATTGGCACAGAAACTAGAACGCCTTCTACAGCTGCCGCCGTCGTTCAAGTTACAAAAAGCAAAGGTCCTCAAGCTGCGCGTTTCGATTCCCTCCGCCATTTATTCGAGCCCTATAGTAGTTGAGGTCGACGGCGTTCAAGTCAAGTTGAAAGTCTCAGAGGAATCAGGGAAGGACGACCGAAGACAACCACCTGCCCGCAAGCCTACAAGCGGGGACCAAGAAGAAGAGCTTGTGCCCCATGCCATCAACCTGGCCCAGTCGTTCCTGGATGCCCAGCCATCGACAGAGAAGGCCGAGTTGCAAGCTGCGCTAGAAGCCGAGACCCAGGATCTCGCCGCCTCTGTTGCTAGCAGTAGCGAAGACGGCAGCGATGAGGATATATCCGTGGGGACTGGTCAAGCCTTGTCTCTCCCCGTGTTTCTGGCCGACTTTCTCCAAGGAATCGTCGATAGGACTCAGGTTTCCATCCGAGGCATAGCTTTCGAGTTGGACGTCGAGGTCCCCGTCGAAGTTCACTCGACAACACCCGAGCTTGTTACCTTCCAACTCGCAATCGATGATATCAATATCGAGGGCGTGACTACACACGTGCAGTCCGTTGAGGCAGGAGAACACGCCGCAGTTGTGTACAAGGATGGCAAACGGCATATTTCCCTGAACAGCATACGGGCGTCACTGATTTCCGAGGCCAACGTCTTTTCGAGTCTTGCGCGTACCCCGTCGATGCCATCGTCCGCCGCCGCCAGCTCGCCGATTTTGACGGGGAGATCACCCCCTTTGCGAGAGGACGACCCGCTGGTGCAAAGTATCTATGAACCCATGGGCGACTCGACCGACCTTGCTCAGAGCCAGTATTTCCCAATGATGGACAGTGAGGATGCCTTTGACATACCCTACGAGGAGCTGGGAAGCTCAGGGGGAAGCCAACTGGTGGATGATGACTCGAGATCTGCTCCGTCAACACCCCGCGCACTGGCACCTAAAGATCCAATCGATGTCCCGCATCACCCGGCCCAGTCGACAACAACACCCCTATCAGATCCTTGGTCATCGTTTGAGCGGCATGCTCACTCTGAGCCCGCACTAGAACAACGCAGGACATGGGGTCAAGACTCCGGCGAGGTCGATCAAGATGAGGTCGATGCACCAGTACACGACTCAGGGAGTGAAAGGTCGACACCACAGCCAGAGGAAGATCTTGCTCGGTCACAGGTGTTCAGTCATGCGGATGCCGAGAGTATGTATATGAGTGCTTTCTCAAATACCGAAATCTCTCAGATCAGACAGGCCATGCCAGGAGCTTGGGACTCCGAGCCTTCAAGTGCTGAAAACTCGCCAGACGGGAAGCGGCAAGCTCTTGCAAGTTCAAGGACACAGGGCACAGCGGCCTTTGTTCCAGAGAACTCCTCTGGGAATGATACTCCGGAGTTTCAACCTCGTCCATCAAGTCCTATACCTGTCGTTGAAAGCAGTATCGACAATAAACCCGAATATGACCCCTCCGATCCAGAAGACAATGGTAACAATCAGGAGACAGAAGACTTGCCAGCAGAGGGGGTGGCCACACCACGTGGACCAACACGGCTAGTCAAGGAGATACTCTCGCTCGCTTCCATTTCGATATACGTACCCTCAACCCACAAGCATGTGCCTGTGTCTGTTGACGAAAGCTCGACACAGATGACGGCTTACCGCGGATTGGAGCGCTCTGTAGCCCCAAATATTCCTGGGTCTTTTTCGGTATATGAGGGTGCTCAATCAACCTCGTTCCATACGACTTCGTCGCCGCGTCCTGAGCCATCGCCCCCGCCGACACAAGCAAATGAAACACCTGTAGATAATACTATTGAGATCAAACTTGCACCTTTAGATGTGCGTTTCGACGCCTCAATAAGTTTTCTTCTCGTCATGGTCGTCTCACGCATCCTTGCTATTCTGAAAGAACAGGGCGACAAGACGGTTCAGAAGCCTCCATCAGGGATACAGAACGCTTCATCTACATCTGATATCAAGATATCGGCTGAAATGATATCTATTCATTTCCTTGAAACATTGGCAGCGATTGCAGATACCCCAGAGCGGATTCTAGATCCTAGCTCGGGAGCGTTTGGCAGCGACGCTCTGCTCAGCACAACTCTTCGAAACCTCACCATTGGCTCGACAAGGAACGGCTCTTCCAGCGTGACGTCTATCGACCTGGAGGAGTTCAAGTTTGGTTACGCAAATGACGATATAATCTCATTCGACCAGCGACTGCAAATGCGCGCTTCTGTCCGTGACGCGTTCCCATCCCCAGGTGCTGATGTGTCACTGAAAATCACTCAATCACCGGAAGCGACACGGTGTGAGATTAAGACTCTTCCATTACATCTGAAACTAGATCTCCAGAGACTAGATGAGACGTTCAGTTGGTTTGGGGGCTTGAGCAGCTTCCTCAACATGGGCTCTTCCATGACTTCTAGTGCTTCGCCCACTTCAAGAAGCCCGACAAGGTCGACGAAGAAACCCCGCGGGGTTCGATTTGAAGCGCCCATACGCACTGACGACAAATCAGCAGCGTCCGAGAATAAGGTCAACATGAGGTTAGGTGGGTTTCATCTAGAGCTACTCGGGAGAGACTGCAGTATTGGTATCGATACCAGTGCTGTCAAGCTAGTCACTCGTGATGAAGGCATAGGAATTGGGATCACAAAGATTCAGGTTGCTGGACCATTCCTGAAGAATGCTATGGGAGGCCCTCCGATAAGTGCAACCGTCATGAACACTCGCGTTGAGTATCTGTTTACGCCGAGGGATGCCGATCTCGAACGACTGCTTGAACTTATTATTCCCTCGAAGAACAAATTCGATGAAGATAATGACGAGATCATGGTGGACACACTGCTCCGACAAAGACGGAAAGGTGCGGTTGTGCGTTTGAATGTCGACAGCGTCGAAGTCAGCATCACGAAGATCCAGCAGCTCGACTGTCTCCCAGCATTGGGAGAAGAACTTGCCCGACTGGGCACAGTGGCTAAATACTTGCCGGAAGACGATAAGCCGGGTATCCTGACCCTAGCCATGGCCCGCAGCATCGACCTCAACATCGAGGTAGAGAGGCGCTTCGGAAGTGTTCAAATTTCCCTGAAAGATTTGGAGGCGGGCCACATCACATTCCCTTCGCTCATTGCTCTTGCGACTGCGTCGGTCTCTGTCCGGCGCAATCACACGGAAGAGCTGATTGGGTCTTCACTGGGAGCCCCAAAGAACCAAGGGCCGGTGTTGATGATGAGAATGATTCCGGAAGCCATGGAGCCTGTTGTCAAGCTTCGAATACGTCACCTGAATGTCGAGTATCGAGTGCCGACTATCATGGACATACTTGATCTTGCTGAAGATGCGACTCCACAGGACTTCGAAGCACAACTCGCAGCCTCAGTGGCTAACCTCGGCGAACAAGCCCACACGGCCATTACGGGGCGACCACCAAGCAAAGAGTCCGAAAAGGGTAAATCCAACTCTGGCAAAGCAACCAAGGTCGATCTGGTGTGTCGAGATTGTCTGATTGGGCTTAATCCTCATAAACTGGAGTCCAAATTGGTCGTCGCTTTGACGGACGCAAAGCTGCAAGTTTCGCTGTCCAAGGGCGATGAGGCTAAGGCGTCCGTACATCTAAATAAGGGATCAATACTCTTGACCGACAACGTCAAACTGTCAGAGTCATCATCCGCGCCTGCTTTCGTGTCCCGGAGGCGTGCCTCGAATGCGAGCTCGCAGCAAGTGGTGGAATTATGCTCTAGGGGTTTCGTTGACATATGCTACATTTCTTCAGCCAAGGCAACCGTCTTGGTAGGCGCAAATGATGACGGCTCGAAATTCATCGACGTTGAAGTACGGGACGATCTCCTTGTTATGGAGACATGTGCAGACTCGACACAAACCTTGATAGCAGTTGCGAACGCGCTGGCACCTCCGACACCCCCAAACAAAGTTGCCAAGTACAGGACTGAGGTTGTGCCGGTTCAGGACCTTCTGGCATCGATCACCGCGGATGCTTTTGGGACTGCTGAGGGCACGTTCGATTTTGACGATGACTTTGGCTTGGCCCAAGACCTGGCCGGTTCAGACTTGGATGGCGTCCATCTCGATGATTCAAGTCAGTCAAGCCCTTTGGATGTGCATTCTCAATTCTACGACGATGATGATCTAGGGGATGGCTCGATTGGTCCGTCGGATTCGATTATGTCGGCCCAGACAACAGCGCAAGACACGAGCGATGGCGTTCTTCTCACCAATTTCAGTAGCCAACCTTCAATGATTGATGACGACGAAGACCTTGTCATCCATGAGAACTACTTCGGTACTCAGTCCGTGATACAGGGCTATGCGCCAAAGTGGAACTCTGCAAAGAACGAATATGACCAACCAGAGGGAGCGAAGACCCAAAGATATCCCGTTACAGTGCGTGTCCGCGATGTGCACTTCATTTGGAACCTGTTTGATGGCTACGATTGGACACATACACGTGAGGTCATAACGAAGGCTGTCGAAGAAGTCGAAGCAAAGGCACTAGAACGACGAGGCCGTCATGATAACATGCGCGTCACTGCGGACATGGAGGCAATGATCGACGAAGAAGAGACGGTCATTGGCGACTTCTTGTTTAACTCCATCTATATCGGAGTGCCAGCAAATCGAGACCCCCGAGAGCTGACACGAAATATCAACGAGGCGCTGAACGACAATGCTACGGAAACGGAGTCAGTAGCAACCACTACCATGACTGCGACGCCCAGCCGTGTCGGGAGCAAGCATGCGAGAAAGAGATTGAGACTAGACCGGAGCAAACGACACAAGATCACCTTTGAGCTAAAGGGGATCAACGTCGACATGGTGAATTTCCCGGAGAACGCAGGGGAGACCCAAAGTTCGATCGATGTTCGAGTCAAGGACCTTGATGTATTTGACCACGTCCCAACTTCGACCTGGAAGAAGTTTGCAACCTACGACCAAGATGCAGGTGAACGAGAGATGGGTACAAGCATGGCCCATATCGAGCTTTTGAAGGTCAAGCCTGTTCAAGATCTGTCAGCTGTCGAGCTTGTCCTCAAGGCTACAGTCCTACCGCTGAGGCTACATGTCGATCAAGACGCTCTCGACTTCATCACGCGCTTCTTCGAATTCAAAGATGCCAACGCGCCCACACATGTGTCCGAGGCTGATGTACCGTTCCTTCAGCGAGCCGAGGTCAACTCCATCCCTGTGAAGCTTGACTTCAAGCCAAAACGAGTCGACTATGCCGGGCTTAGATCAGGGCACACTACCGAGTTCATGAACTTTCTGATTCTCGACGAGGCCCGCATGGTTCTGCGGCATACCATTGTATATGGTGTCACCGGTTTCGATCGACTTGGGATGATGCTGAATGATATCTGGATGCCAGAGATCAAGCGCAACCAGCTTCCGGGTATTCTTGCAGGCCTTGCACCAGTCCGCTCACTTGTCAATGTTGGAAGCGGTTTCAAGGATCTGATCGAGATACCTATCAAGGAATATAAGAAGGACGGCAAAATTGTCCGTAGTCTAGGCAAGGGTGCCGCGGCGTTTGCGAAGACTACAGGTACCGAAATCGTCAAACTTGGCGCTAAGATGGCTGTGGGCACTCAATACGTCCTCCAGGGTGCCGAGGGTCTGTTAGTCAAGCCGCCTGGCCGCACAGAGAGTGGCTGGGAGGACGAAGAGGTGGACAATGAGAGTACCAAACAGATCAGTCTGTATGCCGATCAACCCACTGGTGTGGTGCAGGGCATCAGGGGTGCATACTCCAGCCTGGCTCGCGATCTCAATGTAGCCAGAGATGCCATCATAGCGGTTCCTGGCGAAGTCATGGATAGCCAGAGCGCCCAGGGAGCGGCCAAGGCCGTCCTGAAGCGTGCGCCGACCATCATCTTCAGACCCTTGATCGGATCGAGTAAAGCGATCGGGCAGACCCTTATCGGCGCCACGAACTCGCTAGATCCACACAATAGGAGACGCGCTGACGAGGTATGTGTCCCTTGCAACGATCCGACCTCGACATGGAATGCTAACCTGCGATACAGAAATACAAGAGACACTGATTGAGCCAAGCTCACCTGAATTGTTACTTTGATATCACGGCATGGAGTTGAGGTGTTTCTACATCTGCCAGGGTTTCCTTTGTTGTTTGACGAATTGAACGAATAGACTTCGAATGCATCGCGCATCATGGACGGCGAATACGGGGCGGCAATTCTCTCCTTTGGATTAGATAGCATACCACCAGACTGGACTTTGTAATTTGGACGGGTGTGAGGGCTGAACATCACGGACGGCATCTGCCGAGATCGGAGACATCAAACTTGTGAAATATGTGTACTCGAGCAGAGGACAGGAATGCCGATGATAGACGGTCTAAACTTATCATTGTGGCATCCAGGATCGAAGCCACATAGCATCTACTGACCAAGGCCTGTTGATAGGTTTGAGGTCATCGCCGCTTGGACGCGGAACAGTTTGGACACAGCAAGTAGAAGATTACAATGAAGAAGATTGACCATAGTCTTCCCTTGAGCTTTCTGCGGCCGCCGAATATCGTATATTTGACACATCCAACGGTAGCCTGTAACGCGAAAGGCTATTTTCGGCGAACCATGCCTGCAACGATCCATACACAATAGGCGTGGTGGAGTCGCTCTTCCCCGCCATCTACACCTGTGTATCATGCGCAAGCCGCAAGCCATGAGATGTCTAGCGGGAGCAACCTCACAACGGCAGGGAACGAAACATGGCAAAAGTTGACAACGAGATCAAGGGCCGCCTGGCCCTCATCACGGGAGCCTCTGGAGGGTATGTTTCTGACTATATTGGAGACCCAGCTGCCCATCAAGTCACGCAGTCACACTAACACGCCGAACAGCATCGGTGCCGCATGCGCCCGCGCGCTCTGGGATGACGGCGCCTCGCTGGCCCTGACCTGCTTCAAGAACCGGGAGCCCGTGGACGCGCTGGCCAAGGAGCTGCTGGCGTCGTCGTCGTCATCGTCATCGTCCGACGAGGGCAGGAAGATCTCGGTCCACGTCGTGGACACGGGGTCCGTGTCGGACATCGAACAGCTGTTTCGGGACATGGGCCGGGACCACGGCGGCCGGGGGCCCGACATCCTGGTGTCCAACGCGGGCTACGGCAAGCGCATCCCCGACGTCCTGGACATCCCCATCGACGAGTTCGAATACACGCTCAACATCAACCTGCGGGCCAGCTTCGTCCTGGCCAAGCTGAGCATCCCGCACATGCGCCAGCAGGGGTGGGGCCGCATCGTGTTCGTGAGCAGCATCGCCGCGATCGGCGGGGGGATCAATGGGTGTCATTGTAAGCCTTATATACTTTCTCCTCTCTCTCTCTGTCTCTCTCTCTCTCGTGAGGCTTGTTATGCCTAAATCTATGACGAACTGACTTTGAGTCCACCCTCCCCAGACGCGGCGTCCAAGGCAGGCCTGACCGGCATGATGAAGAACCTGGCGGCCAAGCAGGCGCAGTACGGCATCACGGTCAACGACGTGGCGCCGGCCATGATCGGAGACACGGGCATGATTCCGGACGCCAAGTTCGTCGAGGGCACGGCGGGCGACGTCAAGAACATCCCCGTGGGCCGGCTGGGGACGCCGGGCGAGTGCGCCAACGTGGTCACGATGCTGTGCAAGACGGGCTACATGACAGGGCAGAGCATCCTGCTGAGCGGTGGGCTGCGGTAAACTATTCTGGCAGATATCCTGCGGCCCGCCCCCTTATCTCCTCTGCTTGTACATACTATATATGTAAACCCGCCTAATGTACATACGTTTGCAGGCTTCAGATAGAAGCAGGTTGGCCGGGGTTACATAGGGATTGCCAAGCGCTGGGTTTAATCTAGATCTCACAGGATGCCTGTGTCAGATCCCGAGGCGGGCCAGGGCACCTTGTAGCACGTCATTCAAGGGTCCTCCGGCGGCGCGTAGTGGGGGATAAGGGGGGGTTTCCTTCAGAGGGGGGTCCCATAGCGGGGCAGACGAAACTGTCGTCTACGCGGCTTCATAGACGTCGAGTCACGGCTCAAACACCACCAGAGACGTAGTCTTATCGCCAGCTAGCCGTCTGTTCGTTGTTCTTTATACGCCTGCAGCCTCCATGATGCGGTGACAACCTTGATTGCTCCTTCGCGCCAAGTGCTGTTGTTTGCGCCCTTGTTTGCGCCATTTCCTCCTCCTTTGGCTTGACGACCTAGGTGTATATATACACGTCAAGAGAGTGCATCCCTGAACTCACCCGACAGCCGTTCACAGAGGCGCGCAAGAGATTGACCATCAGTACCCGAAGAAGCAGCTTCTTCAACTCCCAACAGCCCCTCCTTCATAATGGCGGACGGCAAGAGAGCAGTCGAGTCTGACAAGGGTAGGTGCTGAGCTATTCGAGATCAGTCCCGCCCCTATACAACTGCTAACACGCCGCCCGTCTGCAGTCTGGACCACCTTGATCACCAACACGGCCTACCTCTCCGGCCTGCTCACCCTCGACTACTCGCTCAAGCAGCAAAAGTCAAAGTACCCGCTCGTCGCCCTCTACACGGACACGTTCCCGGAGGCCGGGCTCGCCGCCCTCAAGGCCCGCGGCGTGCCCGCCCAGCGCATCGAGTACCTGCTGCCGACGCAGGGCAAGGACTACAGCAACGACCCGCGCTTCTACGACTGCTGGAGCAAGCTGACGCCCTTCAGCCTGGCCCAGTACCGCCGCGTCGTCCAGCTCGACTCGGACATGCTGGTGCTGCGCGGCATGGACGAGCTGATGGACCTCGAGCTCGACAGCCCGGCCGACGTCGTCGCCGGCGCCGGCACCCGCGTCTTCGCCGCCGGCCACGCCTGCGTCTGCAACCCGCTCAAGAAGCCGCACTACCCGGCCGACTGGGTGCCGCAGAACTGCGCCTTCACGCACCAGCACGGCGCCCCGGACGCCGCCCAGACCGAGGGCGCCGACCCGGCCGTCGGCCCGCTGGGCTTCATGAACGGCGGCCTGCAGGTCGTCAACCCGGACAAGGCCGTCTTCGCCCAGATCGTCGACTACATGGAGACGCACGCCCTCAACATGGATTTTGCCGACCAGAGCGTGCTGTCGGACCTGTACCGCGGCCGCTGGGTGCCCCTGCCCTACACCTACAACGCCCTCAAGACGCTGCGCTGGCCCGGCGTCCACGACGCCATCTGGCGCGACGAGAGCGTCAAGAATGTGCACTACATCCTGGCGCCCAAGCCCTGGGACGAGATGGATGGCCAGGGCAACTTCACCGGCAAGGACGAGACGCACTCGTGGTGGGTCAAGGTGAACAATGAGAGACTGGCCTGGGAGAAGGAGAATGAGATTCCCAAGGATGGCTTCTAGGATTGGAACTGCAGTCTTCTGGACGTGTTATCGGTTAAATTTGGGACGCATAGATGGGGTGACGGATGGTTAGAGAGACAAGCGCCTCAGGGTTAGTTTGGAATTCATAGAGCGTGGGCAATGGTTATGGCATGATGTAGCGTGCATATTTTGGGGTTAGGAATTAGCTTTCCTTGCGCATTCAATATACATTGAAATGCTCAGAGGGTATGTTGGTGACAACTGTGGGTGGCAGCACTCGGTGAAAGTTGGCTGGTACTCCAAGGACTCAAACCGCCGTGCCGCATAGTCAACACCGAAATCCTGAATATGAATACTGATATATCCTGATAGGAACACCGGCATCCTGAATAGGACCACCAACATACTAAATAGAAGCACCGACAATCTGAGTAGGAACACCGATATATCCTGAATATAAACACCGGAATCTTGAGCGGGAATGACGAAATCCTTACTAGGAACACCGAAATCATGGATAGGAAACTCGCCTCTCGAATTCAATCTCTCCGGCAACCAATGTATATCGGCATCAGCAGCAATAAGTGATGGGATGTCAACGCTACCGCAGACCCGTGCGCAGAGAACCGAGGCACTCCGGGAACCAACGAGGGTGATATTTTCCCAGTCGACGCCCCGGGTGGAGAAAGATTATACCCCCGAAGGCGTCCCAGAGCTGTCTAGGTTTCTGCGACCGCTGTCTTATCGCCGCTCATGCGCGGTACGTAGCACCACAGTGTACTCCTACCCCTGGCAGGCGGGTCTGGAAGGTAGAGGGTACCAACAACTTGGAAGCCGAGGTCGGGTAGGAAGTTAGCATCCATCCAACAGCCGAGCTGATAGCTCGGGATTCCGCTGACTTGCCGATGTGATGGTGAACCGCGAGGCATGCCAGATCGCGTCAAGGCACTGGCGGCGAGCTCTCTTCGGTGTCCGCAGGAGGAGCGGCAGCGTCCTAGCAGGAAGTCCCAAGTTTTTCTTACTTGGCGATAGGGTCACGCGTGCTTTTGCATTTGAAGTCTGGACAGTCTTGACCTGCTGGAGAAGGCCACAATCATATTAAAATCATATAACGGTTCGTTTATAGCGCGACTATTCCCCAAGTTAACGTGCGGCGCATGCTTGCCGCTCCCAATCTGAAAATCCGAGTCCACGACGTTTTCAATCCTGACTTGGAGTAAATCGAGCTGGGAGACCCTTTCCTTGGTCCGGAACTACTTGAATCATCAAGCGAAGAGTTGCCGCCCTTCTCCGCTCTTATATGGAGCGATATCTGCAGAGACATATGTTACTTCCTCTATGTAGCTCGTGAACCCGTAAATTCTTCTCAGCTACGTCTTTGTGCAAGATGCGAGGACCGATATACTTCACAGGTAGTTCTTTTCAATAGTTCTTTTCAACTATGTTGGCCAGCTGTACCTAATCTCCGAAGAGCAAGTATGAAAAGATAGTGTCACTCATCACATGCATAGCGAAAGGTATTATCAGACCCAGTACATTAATTAGTATCTGTCTTGGTAGGGGCAGAGTCATCTGAGTGTGATCATAGTAGATCGTTATCTAGACTAGGCCAAGAAATCTTGCGCAATGCCAATGAATTCCCCCAACCTCGATCCTCTGGTGTATCAAGAAACCACAATAGCCATGTGGTAAATACCGTGGCTCACTATCTACCCCACCAATACAGTTTGTTCTCCTCTAGAGACATCGAAGGCGAGAAGTCACACAAAGCATTAGTTGACGCTGTGCAGCCTTGCTGAAAACATCCCCTGCAGCGTATGTATCCACATCGTCAGAGGGCTTCAAGGATACGAGCTCACCAGCCTCCATCGCTAGTAGCGCCGGCGTTCCAGTTGCCTGCAGCATCTCCACCGCCGAAGTCACCGCCGAGGTTGTCTTCACCCAGCGCAGCCTCCGCAGCGTCAAAGGAGGCACCGGTATTCATACCAACCTCATCAGCGTCGGGGTTGGGAATTGCCTGCTTGCAGCGGACCTTTGTGTGTCCCATTTCGCCGCAGTTAGAGCATTTGACACGCGAATCTGTCATGATAGTTAGCAGATAATTGAGGATATGCGTGGCAAAGGAGAACCCACAGTCGCGAGGCTTCGGGCACTCTCGGCTCGAATGACCCTCCTCGTCACAGTTTCGGCAGATGAGCTTCTTCGGCTCGCTGCATTCCTTTGCTCTGTGGCCCTCCTGACCACAGTTGTGACATGCACCGCCGCCGCCACCACCCTGGGGGCAGTCGCGGGAGAAGTGGCCCTCTGAGAAACATTAGCGCTAAACATGATAGGAAAGCCAAGGCTGTTGAAACTTACTCTCGCCACACTTTCGACAGTCGACATTAGCCGGATTGGGAGGCTCGGGGCCTGAGGTGTGTGTGTCAGTCAAGTTCACCATATATGAGGAGGGTTGTGGATGGACTTACACTCCTGGGCCTTGTGACCAGGCTGGCCACAGTTCTTGCAAGCAAACTTGTCGACTCGCGGGGTCGGACCTGGCAATATTAGCTACAAGTCGAGGCTGTGCAAGGGAGATAACAAACAGTCGCGGACACGATGTCCCTCTTCACCACAGTTGTAGCACTTGACTACGACTCGTTCCTTCTCAACCCTGTCACTGGGGCAGGACTTAGAGGTATGGCCGTACTCCTCACAGTTGTTGCATTTGAGCAAACCGCTGTTGACAGGCTCACCAGCATCCTTAAGACGCTCCAGGTTCTCAGCTGTACCCTTTGGGAAGTACTGCGCCTCTCGGGCGCGAGCGGGACCAGATTGGAAGCGGTAAGTGACCTGGTACTTCTTGTTCAGGTTGCCCTGAAGATCCATGTTGGTCAGGGCGCCAATCATCTGAGGCTTCTCGACAGCGATGATGTAAACACCGATATTCAAGTTGCGGAACGCAGTCTCGAGCTCGTAATACGTGAGCTCGGGCAGGGCCTTGCAGTACTCAAGAATGCCCTCCTTGACATCGTCCATGTCCTTGTCTTGAGCACCTTGGGTAATCTTGGCCCAGGCATCCTCAGCGCTGACCTCGGCAACGTTGTCGCGGTTAATCTTGCGAGGGTTCTTGCAGTCAGAAGCGGCGTGGCCTGAGAAAGACACGTTAGCTCGTTGTTAACAGAAAGAGTCCCGCTAATTTTGGCGGACCTTCTTCTTCGCAGTTTCGACAAATCATAGGAGGCTTGTCAGGGCAGTCCGCGGCGCGATGTCCCTCTTTTCCACACACGCGGCATTCTCCAGTAAATTCGCGTGGCTCCTGAGGAGGGCAGCTCGGGTCAGGGCAACGGGCCATAGTGTGGCCTTCCGCGTTGCAATGACGGCAGCGCATGACACGCGGCTTGGGGCAGTCGGCCTTCATGTGTCTGGCAGAAATTATGAGCTTGAAACTTCACGATAACTTTGTTCGCTCTGAAGTACTCACCCTTCCTCACCACAGTTGAAGCAAGCGCCGTTGAGACGGCCGCCACCACCTTCAATGTCACCATCGCCGAAGCCGCCACCACCTCCGTTGTCGAAAGAAGTGGTGCCACCTTCAAACTGATCATTGTCACCAAAGTTGGCGTCGTGGAAGCCATCAGTAGCTCCGTGACCTGCACCCCACTGGTCACCACCGCCAGCGTCGGTATTGCCCCAAGACATGATGGAGTTCTGTGGTGGTAAAAGTCAGCACAAGTGAGAGTGCTTAGGGTGAATGAGAGTTTGAGGGGCAAAGTTGAGTGAAAGAAAGCTCCGTTTGGGATGAAGGCTTATGGCCCAAAGACTTGGAGAAGAGCTTTTGGATTAGAAGCGAAAGTGTTGGGTACGTGGCAGCGGGGTCGATGATAGTTATGGGAGTGTATGAGATATAGGCGGAGCTTGCACAAGGGCAGCAACGTCGCAAACGCTCATGATAGATAGGACTATCTCTGGAAAGGTGTTCTTTACCTGATGATGAACGGGTCAGGAACTGCGGGTCAGGGAGACCAGAGCTGTGCTGTTTGCAGGTACGAAGGTTGTGGAGGAATGATGAAGACGGGTTGGATCAAGGCGACCACGCGTCGGACGAGGGAGAATTAATGACTTGCCCAAAGAAGGTTGTGGGTGAGTGATGAATGAGTTTGGAAGGGGAAGAAGATGGAGGATACGTGAAGGCTCAGGGCGTTGATGGCAGAGTTTGCGATTAGGTAGGATGTGAGAAACAAACGATGTCTGAGCAGCGGAAGAGCTTGCTTACCTTTGACTTGGGAGGGCCGAGTGATTCGTGTTGTCAAGTTAGGATGGATGAAGCTGGGAGGGAAATTTACAGGACAGGACGGAACGTCTGCAGAATGGCAGTGATCCGAGTTGTACTGATCAATCAAAGGTGATGAAGGGGGAACGAAGATGAAGAGGGAGGGGAAAGGCAGTCGAGGTTGAGTGCCTTACTGATGATCCTCCGCTAGACGGTGTCCTGGCGGATGGGGAGAAGCGGAGAGGGGAACAGAATGAGGGTAAGAGCTCGCCAGGAACAGTGTTGAATTCACTGGAAAAATTTGATGCTTTGTTTTGAATCACCTGGGGCGTCGTCGATTGGGGGAGGTGTGTGTTTTAAATCGTTGTTGGGCCGAGAAGGACTGTTGGCTGATTGGGATTTGTTTCACACACTCAAGTACCGGGGCGAGAACGTCGAGGATTCCGTTTGAGAATAAGCTGCACGAGCTGTTGCGAAATGTTGCCAGCAAAATTTGCCAGAAGGCCGAATAATCAGTCTCAGGCACCAGCTGAATTATATGGGTGTGAAGAAAGAGCCACCCAGGCCGCCCGACTGGAAAGAGCAGTGCCCACCGGGTTGGGATGTGTGATGGCTTTCGCAATCCTGACGTGTATCTAGGTACCTAGGTGCTTTTCTGTCGAAATATATGTCTATATCTGATGGCTCATCTCTCTCTCAGAAGAGACCGGACTACCGTGGATCAGTCTACAGTTGCTCTACACAATCATATGGCCTCCTCAGATTGCAATTGCCGTTTAGCTGCCGTTTAGCTTGAGAATACGCGTCTGCAGTCAGTCAGTCGCGTGTCGGATCTGGACTGAAAATTGCTTTGGGAACACAATTTTCCCCAGCAACGTTTTTGGACCGGCTGGATCATATCTTGATTGTCATGTCTCCCCCTGTCATCACTTCTTTGGACAGTGATTTGGATCGGCTTTTCTTGGATTGCCTGATGAAGAAATTAAAGAACGGCACATCGTGGAAGACGGTTTAGCTTTACTTCGATGAGACCTTCATTGAGATAGATCGATTATTGGCTTCTGACATCTCACGAATTGACATCTTTCCTGACTTTCGGAAGCGTATCAACAGGGCACCATGGAAACAGCCCATCCCGAGAGCGGGTACTGATTTGAACAAAGCCACCTAGAGATATGAACGAGTCCAAATCTGCAAAAGCACAAGCAACGAGAAGAAATGCTTGTCATCAGGAAAGGCAATCCTCCAGCAGCGGATATTTTCACCGCTTCTGTAATGTGAGTAACATAAGAGCGCCAGTAGTGAACATAGGCATAATAATCAATCGACGACAAGTCAAGTGAATGGATGCACGTTTTGTTGCAGTTTTTACTACAGGCTATGTCGTTCAAACGCATTGCATTGTGACTCGTGTGTGGCTATCCAGAGATCCGATGCAAACGCCAGAGCGGCATGCACTGAGTGTGGCTGACATACTGTTTGGTTGACATTCTATTCGGCTGGCATACCATTCGGCAGCTCAGCGAGAACATTCCAGCACTCGGTCTGGAGAGAGTTCATCCATCTGTGACCTAGGTCGGCCTTGTGCTACAGTTTCTCAGGAGGCAGCACTCGATACCCAAATATCTAAGTCGATTCATTGCCCTGAGAAATCATCAGAACTCATACCATTGTGTTCATCATATTTTTTTTATCTCCTCAATGAAACCCTCTTTGTCGCCGGTCGTTGTTCGCCACCCCTGGACGTGGCAGAAGGGAAACATCCAGGTCTCCGGCCTTGGCACTGGGCCTTACCACAATAAGCCAGACGGAGGCCGTTCCGCCGCCATGATTGGGTCCCCGAAAAGGAGATCACCGTCAACGTTCTGTGGGGAATATGTTATGAACCTACGAGATCAAATCGAGTCTTCTACCCAAGTCTCAGGTCGAAGATGTTTTCTAGGAAAAAGGAAAGCTTAATTAAAACTCGTCACCTCGTGAATGACTGCAGCTTCACTATTCGACCGAAATATCATGTCGGCCCTAGCAAAGTGACCAAACAGGATCCCGCCAAGTGTCTCTTCTTACGAACAATGACCTTGTTTACATATCACTCGCCGTTACATCGATGTCTTATTATAGCTCCAATGCTGAATGCTTTCTCCAAATTTCCCCCAAATCTCGGTCGCAAGTGGATTCACTCCCCCTCTTTGCTCTGGTGATGTACCACTAAGACCGGGTGTTCTTGCCAGCGATGTACGATAGCCTGCCATCCTGCGTCTGTAGCATTTCTTTGCACAATTGGGGAGCAGCCCAAGTACTGCAACGACAACCCCGACAACTCCGACGACCCCGGCTATGCGGTCCCCTTTCCCAGGTACGGGCCCAAGAATTGACGGGGCGCAAATCAAAAGAGCCCATTGATGGAATTTTGGGGAGTATGTCAATGCCAGGTGGTTCAGCGTGACCTCACATGCATGGAGGCGCCTCGGTACGATGCTGTCAAGCACGCGGCTCAAGCCTGGACGAGAGCAGCTTTATTTTCTCGGGACATACAAATACAGGACCCTATGCTCTACACTCTCATTCTAGAGTCAACAAAAGGGGCAAGGTAGCCTTAGAAGACACACTCTCTCAGAATGAGGTACTTTGTCGGCCTGGTTTCCCTTGCTACAGCCGCTGGGGCTCAGCAAACCCTTTGGGGCCAATGTGGTGGTATTGGTTGGACGGGGGCGACGACATGTGTGTCCGGAGCCGTTTGCCAGTACTCCAATGACTACTACTCGCAATGCGTTCCAGGTGAGAGTCTATCGAAGAACTATGTGGTTGATATTTCTAATTGAGGTTAGGGACCGCCTCAACGACAGCCCGCACTAGCACTACAGCCCGACCGACAACAACTTCCCGATCGACCACAATAACCACAAAGACCAGCAGCACTTCCACTACGGTGCCTGTTGCCACTGGTATCGCAAAGACGGATGGAACACTGTTCAACATCGACGGCGTTACTAAGTACTATCCAGGAACCAACTCCTACTGGATATCCTTCTTGACAAACAATGCCGACGTGGACTCGACGCTGGACGACTTGGTTGACTCGGGACTTAAGATTCTCCGGATCTGGGGGTTCAACGACGTCAACACGAAGCCAAGTTCTGGCACTGTCTACTTTCAATATTTGTCCGCAAGTGGCTCGACCATCAACACGGGAGCCGACGGCCTACAGCGTCTGGACTACATTGTCTCCGCTGCCGAGGCGAGAGGCATCAAACTAATAATTAACTTTGTCAACCAATGGGATGACTACGGTGGTATCCAGGCCTACGTCAATGCTTTCGGTGGCAGCAAGACTTCGTGGTACACGGACTCGGCTTCCCAGACTCAATACCGGGCCTACATCAAGGCTGTTGTTTCCCGCTTCCTGAAGTCGCCTGCCATTCTGGCCTGGGAGCTGGCCAACGAGCCACGCTGCAACGGCTGTTCAACCAGCGTCCTGTATAACTGGGCAAAGAGCACATCTGCATATATCAAAAGCCTCGACCCCAACCACTTGGTCACCATGGGCGATGAGGGATTTGGCTTGCCTGGTGATGGCTCATACCCCTATACATACGCAGAAGGTGGCGACTTCGTTGAAACCTTGAATATTACGACGCTGGATTTCGCTACTTTCCATCTCTATCCCAACTCCTGGGGCCAGTCGTACGACTGGGGTAATGCATGGGTTTCCGCTCATGGGGCCGCTTGTGCCGCGGCTGGCAAGCCTTGCTTGTTTGAAGAGTGTGAGTTCAGCTGGCCCTTCACCTCCGATGATGGATGAATCGCATTATCCTGCAATTTCTGGGTGAAGTTTGACTAACATATACAGATGGTGCGCCTTCGGATCATTGCAACATTGAATCTCCCTGGCAGAAGACAGCCCTTGCGACGGACGGCATCGCTGGAGATCTCTTTTGGCAGCTCGGCGTTACCTTGAGCTGGGGCAAGACGCATGATGACGGAAACACAATCTTTACAGGGACGTCGGACTGGCAATGTCTGGTCACCGATCACGTTGCCGCCATAAACTCGCAATCATAATCTGTATGATCGAAACGAATGCTCGATAATGGAGCACAAGGAGGCATTGCTCTCATATAACATCCATGCAAGCTTATTAGTTTTATCAATATCACGAATGGAATCTGTACCAGAACCAAGGGACGTATTCCGCTCCTGTGGAGTGGTAGCACCGTATCCTGCTTTGTGGCCACTTCTAACAATTACCTATATAATCCAGTTTGTTTTGGAATGAAAGCAGTGCGGAAAATAGCAAGCGTCAAAATTCCTGTAACAGTCGTGGTATATGTACTATCTGAATTTCAAGATGTCACGTCATCGTAGAATGATACAGACCCATAGACTTTTACCATGATTGTAAATTGCCCCCTGTTCAGTGGTAGTCACACCCACAAACCCACCCTTGATGGCAGGCGTTCGAGACAACCAGATCACACTGGATGTCTCTCTCTGTCTTCTCGGCTAATCTGACCTTCTAGTATCTCTCTGTAATAGCCGGCGGCTTGTTCTTCAGTACCCCGTCGATCTGCTCCAGGATCTCCGGGGTCAACTTGCCCACGGCACCGACGGCCAGGGCGTTTTCGTACACCTGCTCGGGACTGCTAGCGCCGGTGATGGCGCTGCTGACGTTGGGGTTGCTCAGGACCCAGGCGAGGGCGAGGGTACTCAGCTTGATGCCGAGGCGGTCGGCGATGGGTTGGAGCTCGTTGACCTGGGCAATGATGCCGTCCCACTTGGCCTTGCCCGTGCGCTGCCAGAAGCCCTTGATGAACTCGACGTCCTCGCGGGCGAAGCGGCTGTCAGGCGGCACCCCGTCGCGGTACTTGCCGCTGAGGATGCCTTGGCGCAGCGGCGAGAATACGGTCAGGCCCAGGCCGACCTCACGGTACAGCTGGTGGTACTCGGTCTCGACCTTTTCGCGCTCGAGCATGTTGTAGCGAGGCTGCTCCATGAGAGGGCCGATGAGTCCGAGCTTGTCTGCGTATCGCCAGGCCTGCGCGATCTCGTCGGCGTTCCATTCAGAGGTGCCCCAGTATAGAGCTTTGCCCATGTCAATCAGGTGGTTGAAGGCCCGGACTGTCTCCTCGATGGGGGTCTGCCGGTCTGGACGGTGTGCGTATAGTAGGTCGACATACTCAAGCTGGAGCCGCTTCAGCGAAGCATCTGTCCCCTCAATGATATGCTTTCTGGAAAGACCCCGGTTATTCTCAGGCCGATCACCGTTGGCCGTACCCCAGTAGATCTGCGTAGGCATCAGCTATGCGGTCAAGCTAAGTTCGACTCAGTACAGGAGCCATACCTTGGTGGAGATAACGAGATCATTACGCTTCCAGCCGAATTTCTGTATGGCCTCGCCCATGACTCTCTCCGACTCACCCCCTGTAGCATCTCAATTAGACGAGTAGAAATCTTGATATTTTTGATTTACATACCGGCATATCCCTCGGCGCAGTCGAAGAAGTTCACGCCCACATCGTACGCAGCTTTCATGCACGCAAACGTCTTTTCTGTTGGTTGTTAGCTCTATAGTCGCCAACCGCAGTGGATTGTTGCTCAGAACTTGCCTTTATCAACATGACCGCCATAGGTGAGCCAGCCACCAAGCGAAATAGCCGAGACTTGCAAGCCAGAACGACCAAGAAAGCGATACTCCATGGGTGGGAGATCTGATGGAGCTGTCATTTTGGAGATGGTCACAGCAAACAATCGTCAAGTCAAGTATGTCGTTCGAGGAGGGAGCTCTAAGCAAATGTGGCCAATTCCAGGCAGATATACTGTCACGGATCGCCAACACCTTCTTGTTTCCAAGGATCGCGAATCTGCGAATCCGAATTGGTGTTACCCCTCTATGCAGTTGCACAGCCGACGAGGTGGTGCATAATGTAACATCACCCGACGCCCCACTTCCAATCACGAAATCGGGAGCGCGTAGTGCGCCACATCAGAGGGTCGGCGAGCATGTCCGATGTAAGCTCATCTGCGGCTGCGTAAAGAACTTGCGACGGATGCATTGCTGGGTTGATGACGTTCTATTTGAGTGGGAATCGAATGTTTTCGACCTATCCTGGACGATTGATTCGATGCTGTTGATCGTTGGTGGTCACTCAACAGTGGCGTCTAACCAACCTATGGCGAGCATCGTCAAAAAGCGTGAGTAGACTTCGACGGCTTGTCATCTTTGGCTTTTTGTCGAAGCTGTGCATATAGTCGTTGGCCCTCACTCAACTGACGAGAAAACAAAACAAGAATAAAGGATAGGGTACGTAATTAAGTGTGATTAATAAAAGTATTTGAGCTGTCTGAGGATGCCCACGTAGACAGACCCAGAAGCGGTGTTTCGAGTTCTACCTCCTACAGTCGCCCTTCACCCTAAAAAACTCATCTCTCAGTTCTCTGGTGGGTGGCAATTAATGGGGGTACATGTACTTGAAGTGTCAAGCCACAACCTCGCTGAGGAGGGTTTGACCACCAGTCGTCCGCTGAGTAGGTAACTGCAAGTTTCGCCTCGGTACCATATTTAAGTGCTTATACAGCTGTCGCGTTGGCTACTGATACAGTCCTCTGGCACGGTTGCTCGCAGCTCGTTGTGAGACCGTGGTAAAACTCGAGTGATCCTAGAGAGAGGGAAGATGTGCTGGAGTAGGTCGCGATGGACTACCTCTTCCGACGCTGGCCATCTCATGGTTTCGTGCAGCTTCGCCGTACGCCGGGGGATTAACTGAGTTATCTGTCTGCGCGATGACGGCGGGACGAAGCTCTGAGGTTGGGTGTGCAGTGGGTTGGACAGTAGAAACTGAGGCCACAGTTTCGTGTAGTTCAACAGCGCCAGACGACGTCTTGCGAGGAGGTGTGTAAGCTGGAGGTGCCTCCCCGAGCTCATTGAGTCCTTCTTCTCGGCTTCCGACTCCGATTCCGATCCTTCTTACACGGCCATGCGGCTCAACTCCAGTCCACTGCCACCTGGCATTCTGCGGCCGTCTTATGCGATTCGGTCCTAAAGCTTCCAAGTCACGCTCCAGAGCATGCATGCCGTGCAACGCCCTTTGGGCGTTGCGCCTCCTGTATCGCAAGAAGGTAATGCAGATGGCAGCAGCGATGAGTATGGCCAGAGGGACGGTAATCCAAGTGAAGGAACGGTCTTCTACTGGGGACCCTGGAGTATCATCCCCTTGTGACTCCGACATGAGGAAATGCGGGAGAAAGTATCCCACTGAAGCCGCTGGCTGCGTGAGAAGCGACAAAGCCTGCCAAAGCTGATGAACTTGTATTGCTGCAAGAATACGATGCTGAAGAGGACGGTTCAGTTGGTGGAGTCAACAGGCTAGGACATCGTCAGAACCACTTAAGCAATCATCAATGAGGAGTTCGTTCGCCACTGATGCTGCTCAGCCCCTGGGAATGCACCTCGAGTTTGCTGGGCTGATGATTGATCACCTTATCCATATAACTCGAGCCAATACGCTCACGCGCCCACCAACAGCATATATTATGGGTACCCAAGGTATATCACCCATCAGGGGCCTCAAGTTGTGAAAAGGTATGAGAGCAGTCGTGGGGTCTGGTGCCAAGAGGAGCCAAGATAAGGAAATGCCATGTGCCATCTTACCTTGTCTAGGCCGGCGAGTAAGAGTCTCTAAGATGACGTCTGCATCAAATCCTAGAACTTTGTTTGCCAGAGCAGGGCTTGCCGTGGAGGGGTACGCTGCTCATGATGATGAGCTCGAGAAGCGGTTGTGAGGCCGTGGCGAGGGGAGTTCAGGTGACTGGAGGATAGAATGCAGATCCCACAGCCAAGACGGTCGTCTGGCAGTCTGTTTTGTACATTGTAGGAAAGAGTCGTCGCCAGTATCGACTGGCTTGCAACAACGGATTGTTCGGAGGGCCCGGAAACAATCCGGCACTTGACCACCCTTTACCAACCTTGCCTTGCATTGGAATGCCACACCAAGATGGAATCAACGGTTGCTGCCCCCCGCTTCAGCGTGCGCTCTAGCTGTGGCGTGAGCTCTGGCATCCTTGTAATCGCCGTCATCAGTGCCACCCCCACATGGGCATGGCACGACTAAGTTAGTACACTGTCTAAGTGCATGGCTTGTGTGGCGGTGCTAATTCCTGATAACAGAATTGCTGCGTCTGCACCGCCAAACGCATTCTCCAGGCAGCTCCAGGTGTGTAGAATATCAGGTGAGGAACATTCAGCCGTGTCATCACATTCGTTCAGCCAACACGATGCCGAAAGCAAGAAGAGGTAAGCCTTCCAGTCCATGACAATAGGCAGAACAGGGTAGTGAACCGGCGAGAAGGTGTCCTCATACAGTGCGATCCCTCGATCAAGTCGATCATCATGAACATCGACAGCGAGAGCAACGACTACATACTGCACGATCTCGACGACCAGCATCTCGTCATACAAGAGAACAAGGTCCAAGAGCTCAAGCGCAAACTTGACGACGTAGGTCCTTCGCAACCATCGTGTTGTGCCACTGCTCACTATCTGTGCCAGCGCCTGAAGGAGACCATTCAGGAGATCGAGAGAGACTCGGATTCGGATCGGGATGTCAAGGACGACAAAAAGCGCTAAATGGCTTTTGGCATTGAAAATTTCCTACATTGGATCTAGCGGTCTAGCTTTAAGGCGTTATGGCATTCGGCAAGGTCAGATCTTCTCCGGAGTTGCACGGTTTGATTCAGCAAGTTTCCATGTTATGATTTCATGAAACATTAGGGAATAAATACCCTTTCATTTACACGCAAAAATACCACATTCCAAGCGTGATAGCCCTCAGACATGTCCGAACCGATATTGTAATGCCTCAGAGACCAATGATCTATCCAGAGTCCAGCAGGAATTCGACCTTGGGAATAGCACTGTTCCAACCCGCTGCAAATTGACATCTTTACAATTTGGCAAACTTCGGTTTCGTCTTCTGGAGACCTGATAATAATGCAGACTTGACGTCGTCAGACTGCAGCATTGCAGAGTTCCACACCGCAGTATACTTGAGGCCTGTTATCTGAGTCAGCGAACCGATCCTGCCTGAAGCTATAAAAAAAACTTACTGTCAGCGACCGTGTTGTCTCTTGCGTGGTTGATCAACTCCTTAGTTCCCTGGACCGCAACCGGGCTCTTGGTAGCAATGAGAGCCGCGATTTTGAGCGCGGCATCCACAGACTGGGCCTTGCTGTCATGCACCTGACTGACAAAGCCAAAGGCTAGAGCCTCTTCGGCGCCAAATATCCTGGCGGACAATGCAAGCTCCTTAGCCCACGATAAACTGCCAACGATCTTGGGCAGTCTGCTTAGCGTGCCAATATCAGCAGCCAAACCAATGTCGACTTCCTTCACAGACAGCTTGACATCTTTGGAGCAGATCCGGATGTCGCAGCAAGAAGACATGTCGATTGCCAGGCCAAAAGAGATGCCGTGCAAGACAGCAATGGTAGCTGTCGCTCGTTAGTCACGAGAAGATGCGCTGGGGGGCAAGGATAGAAGCCTGAAACGTACGCTTTTCGCACTTCTCTATCTTGGTGATGCACTCTTGGAACTCAAGGACATGCCGCCTCTGTGATGTTGCCCTTCTTGCGCCATCTGTCCCGGATGTGCTGGTAAGTCCACTCTCACTGGCAGCCTGGACGTCCAGACCGGCGGTGAAAGCACGGTCTCCAGCTCCAGTCAAGACAATGGCGCGCACGTCCGGGTCGTAGGACAGCTTGTCAAAGATCTGGCCAACCTCCACCCACATCTCCTCGAAGAAAGCATTCAGCTTCTTCGGGCGGTTGATTTCGACATGTGCCACGAACTCGGACGGGGACGACACATTGAAGTGTTTGAATTGCGAATAGCCTTGTAACTGAGACATGCTGCACGAACGAGAGCAACCAACAAGGCAAAAGCAGTGACGAGGTGCGTTCTTTGCAACAGTAGTCTACGGAGATACAGCAAAATAAGCAGAAGGCGGCCCGACGAGACGTGCAACACCACCTCCGTCAGCCACCGACCGTCTTGTGCCGAGGCATCTGGCCGGTTCTTGCTGGCGCCCGGCTAACTAGTAGCGAAAGTCTGGGGTCTGCATGCGCCTGGCAGAACAGGGGTTCGACGACAAACCTGGAAGTCTTGGCAGTCTACTCCTCCACGGATTGATGTCTCTTATCGAGGAAAGACACACCGCCGGCGGCCTTATCGTGCCTGGGTGCCAGGTACCGCCAGCGCTTAACCCCGATGGGCTAGAGCATCGGCCCCCCAGCAATCAATTGACCGACGGCCTGTAGGAAAAAAAATAATTTTTGACCAAGACCTTCGCGGCTCAGCCCAGGCTCTACACACGGCTACGATAGCATCACTTGTCGCGGACTGCCACAACCCACCACAATGGCAGCAGAAGTAGCACCGCTACCGCAGCTGAAGCTGCCGCAAGGCCCTTCACCCATCACCGCCGAGCAGCGGTACTGGAAGTCGTTCAAGAGCCATCTAAGGATCCCCTCGCCGACACAGTACCCCATCACCCACATCACCTTCCCCGCCACGAACCCAAACAGCTTCAACTCGGCCGGCAGCGACTTCTTCGCCGTGACCACGGGCACGAGAGTGCAGATCTACTCGATACGGACGCGCAAGCTCGTCAAGACGGTCACCAGATTCACCGACATCGCCCGCAGCGGAGATGTGCGCCGGGACGGAAAGATCTTGGTCGCCGGTGACGACACCGGCAAGATCCAGGTCTTCGACATCAATTCGCGCGCCATCCTCAAGACGTGGACCACCCACAAGCAGCCCGTGTGGAAGACGCAATTTTCGCCCGCTGACCTGACCACCCTCATGTCGACCAGCGACGACAAGACCGTGAGGCTATGGGATCTCCCGAGTAACGACAGCACCTCGACTTTCGTCGGCCATTCCGACTACGTTCGCTGCGGTGCCTTCATGCCTGGTACCATGTCCAACATGCTGGTTTCGGGCAGTTACGATTCGACCGTCAAGCTATGGGATCCTCGAGCCCCGGCCAACGCCGTCATGACCTTCAAGCATGCCAACCCAGTCGAGGACGTCCTACCGCTTCCCTCGGGCACCACCATCCTCGCCGCCGCCGAATCGCAGATATCGGTTCTTGATCTGGTTGCTGCCAAGCCTCTGCACCTGATCACCAACCACCAGAAGACGGTTACCTCCCTTTCCTTGGCGTCTGGTGGAAAGCGTGTCGTATCGGGTGGATTGGACGGCCACGTCAAGGTCTTTGAGACCACCGGATGGAACGTGGTTGCAGGCGCCAAGTATCCCTCGCCCATTCTGTCTGTCAAGGTCATCACATCAGGCGCCAACGGCGACGATCGGCACCTTGCGGTGGGTATGCAGTCTGGAGTCATGTCCCTAAAGACCCGCCTGACAGGCCCCGAGGCCGCCCGCGAACGAGAACGGGAAAAGGAGATGCAGGCGCTTTTGGCAGGTACGATCGCTTCCCACGACAAGACGAAGCGCAAGCGGAAGGGTCGTGTTGCTGAAGCGAACCGCCTCGATCTCGTAGGCGAGGGGGCTGACGTCGTCATCGCTGGCAATCCTGCCTCCCGAAACAAGTCAGCCAAGGAGAAGCCGTGGCAAAAGGACCTCAGACGCGGCCATTTTGCTTCCGCACTCGACCGTGTTCTCGATTCAAGCTCCAAGCAGTACTCGCATCTCACAGTGCTGACACTCCTTGTCGCTTTAAGACACCGCTCAGCCCTGCGAGAAGCCCTTGAAGGTCGCGACGAAGAGACTGTGCAGCCAATCTTGCACTGGGTTCAGAAGCACATCGTGGACCCTCGATATGTCAGCGTGTGTGTGGATGTGTCGATGCATCTTCTTGACCTCTACTCGGAGTTCGTGGATGGGAGCAACGAGTTGGAGGACAGCTTCCGGCTTCTGCACAGGAGGGTGAGACGAGAGATCGAAACCGCACAAATGGCGACGCAAACTGGAGGAATGCTGGGAGGTCTGCTCATCGGAACGGCCTAGTCCACTGATCGGCATACCGAGATTGGCGTTGGGTCATATTTTCTGCATAGCGATGGCGTTCGTTTTGGAAAAGGGTCAAAAAAGGGGGCTATACAGGCTGTAACCAGGAGTGTCCGTCCGGCTTTAGATCCGTCGCGATCACGCAATAAGCTGAGAGGCCTTGTTCATTAAATAGAGAAGAGTCTTGCAGCAGCGGAGATCAAATAACATTATCTAAGAATTACCCCCATCTGTACCATCGTCCAGTGATAACCCTGAGAACGCGAATCTAGTATCCAACATCGAGTATATGTCCTTCAAGCTTTTTGCCTAGTGAACAAGCCGCGTCGAGACGTGAAATTACCTTACTGATACTGGTCTCCGGGAAGAATGGTGTGCTTCTAAGGGTACCGAAATGGTCTCAACGCGGGAAACCCAAGTCATTTACAGCTGCATCTATGTTCTGTCCCTCAGTGCCTAGGGAGGAAATATAGCCAAACCCCCTGATACACTTTGGATTTAACTAGTCGTAACCATCCATTTGAGACTCGTATCATAGAGCCAAGTATAGTATACGACGTGACGCAAAGAGTATGGTGACCTCGTTCTGCTTCTAAGTCCAACTTTGAATCACGAATTGCAAGACTCAGTGAAATCCCAAATCCATCCCCTCGCCTCTGAGCCGCTGCAACTTCTCCCCCGCGCGCCACATCGCCTGCTGCACCCTCATGACCAAGACCTCCTGTTCCTCGTTCAACCGGACCGAAAGCTCATCCATGGCACCGGACACCTCGATCAGCTGCTTGAACACACTCCTGAGGATGTGGCGCTGGTACTTGGCCAGCTGGGCGGCGGTGGTGGGGCGCGATGTCCAACGGTTGAGGATTCGCTCGATCTTAACCAGGCGCTGGTCGAGGGTGAGATGGTTCCGAGGGCGCCGGTGAGTCTTCCGCGAGCTCTTTCTGGTGGTGCCCTGTTTCTTCTTGCCGGCTTCTCTAGATCGATTCTGCCTTCGATGGCTGGTCGCCAGGCCTGCGGCCGGCTTACTGGCGACGGGGTCCACGCGGATGCGAGCAATATCTCGGGACGCGCGAGCTTGTCGGCTGAAACTTGGTCCGGAGGGCTTCACAGGAACGATCCGAGAGGCCGTCGGATCAAGTATCGCTCTGTTCTCCTTCCCAGGGAGAATAAGCGGGTGTTGTGATGATAGGCTACAGTGCGGCTTCGTGGCCATGGTATAATTTCGGATGGGGTCTTTTCTCCGTGATGATATATGGATGGGCTACTGAAGAGGTTCTCGTTCAGAAGCACAGACAATCTATGTTGCGTGAATCTTTGGCGATGGCTAGAGTCTCTTATTGCAGCAGCGATCGCGTTTCAAGGCTGAACAACCTGAGGTTTGGATATTCGGCCAGCTCGACGGTTTTGATGGAAAGAGCGGCCTCAAAAGAACCACAGAATGGTTTTGCTTCCTGACTTACGCCTTCTACATAAAATACGCCCCTTGTTTACGTTTCCATGGGACACATGGTAAAGTCTGCCTGCCTCTGAACCCGACTTGCCTTAAATTTCCTGAATCTGTTGAGTAGCGAAAGATTTTGATCGACGACCTGGTGATGTTGAAACATCTGCATGTATATACGCGTGACGTGAGCATTTAGTCGGTAACTACAATGCTTGCCATCAGATTGTCTCGACATGCGTGCTCAATATCGAAGCATCAAGTCTGGCTTCTACATGTCGTTCAAAGCTGGTTGGTAAAGTTAGACAGAACTATACTCCTGGAAACGTGGAATGGTCTAATCATTAGACAGCGAAGGGAACATTTGTTTTATAGTTTCAGGCTGTTTTAGGCATCTCAGATACATTGGCACTTGTCCCACATAGTCATAACCCTTCGTCATGTAGGCTTTGGCGAAAACCCCTTAAACCTTCCATCCTCCCTCCGTCTCTGAAGTAGACACTATCATACTCACAAGCTCCAAAATTGCGACCGTGGAGATCAAGAGAAAGACATTTTGACAGCTTCTGTTGATTCGTCAACCTGCACCTGGATTCCTGAAGGGGCTGTGGCGTTTGTCATGACACCGAGTCTTGAGAGTTCCTGCCCCACCCAAGCCATAGTTCGGCCAGCTTGTCCCATCAATCGTCCTGCATTCCACATGTTGTGGCGTGCTTCTGGATTCAGAGAGCCAGAGCTATCCACGTTCAAGGCTTCGCGGGCCAATGTACCTGACTGTTCGCTTATGACTTGATGTGCTTGATAGAGGCACCTATGTAGGTGGGATATTTGGTCGTCGTGGCTGATACTAGAATCCTGCGCTGGTGTCCCTCTGGTATCCTGGTTGGGACAGCACCTGCGATGTGCCTAGCGCGTGACTGGCGAGTACGACGGCGGGGGCCTTGTGCACGGCGGCGGTTTCGACGAGTCTGCTGTTTTCCATGACGGTGAGAGCGGCGGTTGTGTGACGGGGCTGCAGTCGGGCGAGCGTTTGGACGTTGTGTGTGACTTCTGGCACTTTGGTGCGGCGAGGATGTCCCGGGGCGGGCCTGGTCTTGTTCCAACTCTCCCTTAACTTCCATCGCGCTGACAGCTGGGCTGTTTGTTGCAGCTCGACGGCCAACCGCCTCCTCTTTGACCGGTGCCAGGGGAATCGAGTCTAGGCTGACCGACTCCATCGAGTCCGGGTCCTCCTTATCAGCAACCGAACGGCTGTTGCGGTGACCCATACTGCAGTGTGCGCTCGAGAAGGTGAATTCTTGATGTCAGAGACTTGGAGTATCGGACTTCCATTTATTGGAACTAATGGTGCCCGGACATAAACATACCTGGAGGCAATGAAGAAGTAAGGAAAACAGGACACTTCCTCCTGTGAGATTTGGGTGAGTTGTGCCGCAATGAGGTGTGCAATCAAGAGCGCCAGAACTTCTGCGGTCAACATGGACGAAACTTGTGCTAAGCTTCGAGAAGGGAAGAAGGCACGGCGTGCCTATAACTCAAATCACAATAGCCGACTTCCAGATTCAGTAAAAAGCATCAGGGCAGCAAGCCAGTGTGGACTGCAACTTCCAGGAATACGCAATTTGGACACATCAATGGACAAGCCGGAAGGTCTGAAACCGCTGGAGTTCTCTCAATTGCTCCTGTCCGCATGCCCTACAAGACGATAGACGTTCCCGCTGTAGTCATTTCAGGTGGCTATATCCAAAATCAAGATGGGTCACCATTGATTCTTCCTTGGCTTCGGAGCTACCCAGGAGCAGTCCGTGACCACCAGTGCAAAGCCGTGAAAGACTATCGACCGCCAATAATGTCCACCCCTCCCTATCTTACATGTTTTGCTCCATTATTGCCAACCAAATACATCAGTCAGGGGTAAGAAGGCCATTGGACTTGACCTTGCTATTGAGCCCCTGAATTGCATCCTCGACCATCTTGTCGAGGTCGTACTCCCAGATCTGGTGGAAGCGCCAAGTGATCTCCTTCCCAAACTTCTCGAAATCCTTCCCTACGTCCTTGTCACGCCACTGGAAAAGATCGCACGCCTCCCTCGTGCGCCCAACGAGCCACTGCGTCCGCTCATATCGCACGTCGTTGTACACACTGAGCGCATCGCGGCAGATCTGGGCGCGGGGCTTCCCGCCCTTCATCCTGGCCGCCCGGTCCACGGCTTCCATCAACTCGGACAGCACGAGCGCGTCCTCGATGCCGAACCCGGCGCCTGCGCCCAGATGCGGCCCCGTGGCGTGCGCGGCGTCGCCGGCGATGCACACGGCGCCCTTGGAATAGAATGGCGCTGGGTGCTCCAGCATGTCGAAGATGGCCCACTTGTCCATGTCATCGGGCATAAGGTCGATGATGGCGCGGACGGAAGAGTGCCAGTTTTTGAACGCCTCAAGTGCCTCTTTCTTGCGCCCGCGTGCTGTGTGCCGCCCATCCGTGGTGCTCCAGGGGTTGGAATCCGAGATCACAAGGAGGACATTGAGCAGCTCTGGTGAGACTGGGTACGTGATGGCGTGTGCCCCAGGGCCATTGTACATGAATCTGGTAGACGCCCTGTACTCGCTCAAAGTTTTCCGAGCTTTGTCCATAGGTACCAGCCCGCGGAAGCAGAATTGCTTGGTGTAGGAGGGATGAGATGCTGGGTTGTCCTCTCCCAGTATAAGTTGGCGGACGCGAGAGCGTATGCCGTCGCAGCCGATCACTGCATTGCATTAGCGATCGATGGGCTGGTTCATCTCTGCTATTCTTTCGAAGCATTCCATGTGCATTAAATGACTTACCAACATCAGCTTCACCAACTGTGCCGTCCCCAAAGTGTATTCTCATCATTCCGTCGGCCAGTTCTTCCACCCTCTCAACCACCCGACCAAACCTCACATTCTTCATGGGCATCAACTCAGCCAGTTCATCGATAAAGTCGCTCCTCCGACATCCTTGAAAGCCTTGCTCTCCCAGATAGAGCTTGTACCCGACCTCATCGCTTGAATAGCCATCTACCCACTGGAACCAGTCCTCGCCATTGGGCATCGCAACCCGCTTATACGCAGCATGAATCTCAGGGTCCACGGCCTTGAGCGCCGCCTCGGCGTTGGGACTGAAGCCCACACCGGCACCAATTTCTTTGAAGCAGGGAGCACGCTCATACAGCGTGTAGGATACACCGCGTGCCTGCAGCCCGAGGGCCAAGGTCACGCCTGTGATGCCGCCTCCGATGATAGCGACATGGAAGCGGGGGCTGCGGCTCACGTCGGAGAACGGAGGAGTCAGCATGGTGGGCGAATTGTACAGAACCGAAGTATTGGAAAGGCTACGATACTCGCACTAGCAAGTGAGTAGTGGATTGCAGAAGATACCACGGCCAGGGTCGTCTGTCTTGAAGTACGGGGTGCGTTCGGCGTCAAGTGGGGTACCCCGTGTTCCGGAGGCCCGGAGGCGGCAGCCTTAGCGCAGCCATAACGTCGGCGGTCTAGGACAGTGGATTTGAACACGAATGTTGCTTTCGCACATCTCCTCCTTGCCTGGAGAAAAGATTGTACTGGTGATTTCCATCCTTAAACTCGACACTTGATTCTCAAGTATGACTCTTACCAAGGTAGTCCCTAAGGGCGAGGTTCTCCTAACAGGTAATTGAATGTCGCTCCAACACACGGATGAAGCTAATAGCGGAACGCAATTAGGTGGAAGCGGTTTCATAGCCTCTCATATCCTCGACTACCTGCTAGATGAAGGGTAGTCTCTCTTCACTTCTCTTGATCTGATAGTAATCCTGACCGGAGATACAGGTTCGAGGTGGTTGCCACTGCGCGATCTGACGCAAAGGGTAGACAAATCATCGACGGAGTGAAGCCCGAGCATAGGAAACTTGTCTCCTATGTTGTCGTGGAGGATATCTCCGTACCGGGCGCCTTCGATACAGTAAGACCTCCGTCCTTTTCTTCACCCCATGCCTCCATTAAGGCGGATTGGAGAGATAAATCAGCCACTCGCGAAACCCCGAATTGGCCAGGAATAACAAGTACCAACTAGGTCCTTAAACTAACACCATTTGACTACGTGGTCCACACCGCTTCCCCTTACCACAACAACATAGTAGATCCGGTCAAAGATTTCCTCGACCCGGCCATCAAAGGCACAACTGGGATACTGCACTCTGTCAAAGCGCACGCGCCGTCGGTGATGCGAGTGGTGATCACCTCGTCATCGGCCGCAATGCTGAACCCTGGGAATCACGCCAAAGTATATGATGAATCGCACTGGGCGACGGTCTCATGGGAGGACGCCATGGACCCGAGGCACACATATCGGTGCAGCAAGGTAACAACCCTCGCCTTCTCTTCTGATCACTGTCACTCCCACGCAATCGATCGTGCTTACACACAAGCACACAGTACTTCTCCGAGAAGGCAGCATGGTCGTTCATGGTGAGTGAGAAACCTCACTTCGACCTCGCGGTCATCAACAGCACGTACAACTTTGGCCCGATACAGCGTGGGCTTCCCAACCTGGAATCCATGAACACCTCGAACCACCGCATCCGGGACTTGGTGCTCGGCCGCATGCGGGAGCAGATCGAGCCCACAGCGCCTGTATTCACGTGGGTCGACGTCCGCGACGTGGCACTGTCCCACGTGCGCGCCATGACCATCCCCGAGGCGGGCGACAGCCGGTTCTATGTGGTTGGCGGGCACTTCAGCAACAAGAGGCTGGCAGACATTATTCGAGAACACTTCCCCCAGATTGCGGACGACTTGCCGCCAGCGGATACGGTTGACGACTTCCCGGAGGATGTGTATCAGTTCGACAACACGAGGTCGAGAAAGGTACTTGGCCTGAAGTACACGGATTTGGAGACGAGTGTTGTTGATACTGTTCGGTCAATCCTCGACCTCCGGCCAACCAAGGCCTGAGCTCCGGTTGAGCCGGTTATGTACAATATAAATATACCTTAGAGAATCAGGTACAGGCTACATAGCAGACTCGGGCCTGTGAAGATGCCTATCCAGAAAATCATGTTGCCCAGCGTCTTCTGATTCCTCATATACTTGGTCCGGCTGAGCTGTACCAAGGGTAGTTGACACATTTGCAACATCAGCAGATAGCCCCTGAGTTTCTTGAAGATGCACCACATGACCAGCTCGTGCACACAAGCCGACAGAAAGAAGGTGATGAGCGTCGCCGTGTGCTTGTTGACCCGCATGGACGAGATCGATGAGTGGTAGACATGGCGGAGCAAGAAGTTGTGCACTGGCCGGTTCCAATCGCGGGCGAATTGATCCCATGAAACTGAACAGCCGCGATTAGTAAACTTGGTACTAGAAATAGCGGACGTGATAGCTTACCGCTGTTCCACCAAGCGTCATAGAAGCTCCTATCCGCAAAGTACGTGAGTTCTGCGATGGTGTTCAGGACCGTCTCCCAGATCAAATACCACGCCATCTAAGTCAAAGGTTGTCAGTAATTGTGCCAGTATCACACCACAGAATGTGAGAGATGTGAAACAAACCATATACTCCATCATGAATGGGAAGACGAGGTCGCTCAGCATCCAGGGGAACTCGCGGAATCTCTCCGCTAAGGTCCATCCCTCCTCCTTCATCATAATCGTTCGGATGACGACGGGGTAAATGTACGCCTGAGAGACCATGATCATGACGAATATAACCCCAAACAACGCCGAAAGCTTCTCTGCCACGTAGGCCCAGTTGATGCTGTCCGAGCGGGGATATTCCAGCTCATACACGAGCGTGGGAAGCCCGATGAACTCGTACTGGTTTGTGAACGTCAGGTTATTGGGATAGGAGCGCTTGAGGTCCTGAGCTTTGCCCTTGAGCTCATCGGTCAGTGCGTCAATCTCCCATTTTATCATACGCTCGAAGAGGTGGACCTGGTCCGCGTCCAGGGACTCGTCGGAATCGATAGCCCGCGTGATCCTCTCGATGTCGTCTGCAAGGTTGCCCTTCGACATGGACATACGGCGCTCTCTGTACTCGGAAGCCGAGGGCCGGTGCGAGAGATGCGACGTTGAAAGGGCAGAAGTGGGCAAGTTGGTTTGCGACGGAGAGTTGACTGGCGAGATATGCTCCAAGAGCTTCAATTTCTTTTCCAACTGCCGCCTCTTCTTGTACACCGAAGACAGATGTCCGTTATAGAAGGCGTATGAGTGCTGCTTCATCAGCATTACCAGCCCGTGCATCACGAAAAAGACGGTATGGGTCCACGGCCAATCCCTCAGAAGGGTCAAGCCGATGACGCCGCCAATGAACAGTGTCTGCCAGACCTGGATAACGTGATATTTAGCGATGCATAGATAAATAGGGGAGCTGGCGGGACTCACATTCTGGAGGATCCAGCCTGTGCGGTTCCAGTCCAACCATCCTCTGAGAATCAGGTTCTGGAGTACCAATCCAAAACCCGTCAACCCACACATGACACCATCGGATAGTAAAAGAACGACGACTAGCTAGAGCATTAGCTAACCACCACATAGACAAAATGATGAGAAGGCAATGACGATATAAGAGAAATATCGCCAATTAGTAACGAGGAGGGTGAAACGTACCATCTCTCCTGAACATGTACTTCATAATCTCGTTGGTCCCAAGCGGGCTGCCAGTCTTCCTCCAATTGTCCGCTCCCATCTTGACAATGAGCAGCGCGACCGAGATCCAGAAGAGCACGTAGAAGCCCTGAAAGGGGCTGTTGGCGGCCGCCTGGTTCTGGCGGTCGAAAGCCGAGAACTGGCGCGTGAACACCATGTCCCTCAGCTTCTCTCGGCGAGAGGGCTGCGTCTTCTCCTTCTCCTAAAGTTGTTTACATTCTCAGCCATGTTCACTGTATCAGATTTTGAAAAGGTCTAGTGATGGAGGTACGCACCCTTTCCAAGCTCTTTCTCAGGATTTCCCTGAGCTCCGTGTCGTCCGAGGCCACGACGTACGTCTTGCCTCTTTTCTCGCCAGCGGCAGACATTCTCCTCAGGTCTTCCGAGCTTGAGGCGCCCCCTAGGCTCGAAGTTTGTGTGTCCAATGTCACGATGTCGGGAGTGCCCGTGGCCGAGCTGTCATAAGAGTCTCGTTGACCACGGCGACGCACCATGACAGACACGGGTGGAGTCTGGTGTTTAGTCTCATCATAGTCCTCCTCGCTGGCACTTTCCGACGGTGTCCTGAGGCCGCCGCCGCCGCTCGCGGCTTCTCTTAGAGCTTCGGCCATGGCATGGGGCCGTCGCTCCGGCCGACCGCTTTGTGCCTCCATGTGCCAGAGAGATATCCGTAGCAATCCAACTTCTTCTCAAGCTATCAAGTTGGGTGGCAAATAACTATGATGGGGAACAGTAGTGGACGCTACGCAGAAGGATAGAAACAATTTGGGATGTTCTTGGTTCAACGTATTGTGGGTGAGATTCGATATATACAGTGTGAGTGGCGATGAACCTCGGCCGTGCGGGAAGTACGGATGAGAGACAAGGCCAGGTGTGACAGGCGGGGACCTCGGATGCCGAGAATACGGTATCGCGAGCGTTGAGCTAATACTCCAAGTGGTTTAATCGAGTGTCCGTGAGCTGCTAGACGAACCAGATGCACAATCAATTCGCAGGAATAGACTTTGTCACCGTCGATTCCCCATTTAGGGAACCGAGAATTGTTGGGCTGATGTGAGCAAGCTACGGCAGCCTGGAGACAAGCGAGTCCCGACGTAATCCTACGACAAAAGCTCCCCACCATGGATGCGCCTTGCTGCAGGGGCGACGTCTGGACAAGGTGGGGTAACATTGCGTACCTACATTTATGTACGATTCGGCAACGGATTGATGTATAATCAGCTATATAAATAAGCACAGTCACGCTAGCCCGCAAGGCCCTGAACCCAGGTCGCAAAGTAGGGAGTGAGGGCAGGCAGCTGATCGATCACATGAACTTTATAATGTTATAGAAGCTAAGCAAGCATAAAATCATCACACGGCTCCACAAGAGTAGCCTAGCGCCAAGAACTTTTGCCATAGAATCTCCAGACCCACCATTCATTCCAGCACGTTGTGGGAAGGAAAGGGAAACACCATCTAATGCATCTTCTCAGAAGTTGCCATCAGGGAACCTGTAGAAACGTGGTCAGCAATCGTTGGCCTAGATATCATCTGCCAGTCTGGTTGGGAGGGTGTAACTCACCAATGAAGGTAGTGACTAGTCGGCTGCGAACTTGGCAAATATCCTCAGGCACTAGCCAGATGGTGGCGCCCATCTTTCGTGCTATACTGATACTCAACTTGGCGTTCAAGTACGCCTCCTCATCTGTGCGGCCGGGCGTCACCAAGTCGTAATCGACGTAGCTGCTCTTCATGCCGTTGAGCACGTCCAGCAAGAAGACACCACTTCCAATGGAGGAATCCTTGAATGACCGGACGGCCGAGTTGCGGCCTCCCTTTTTGCTCATGTCGTTTGCCCATCTAACCATCTCCGCATCCGTAATCTCCCGCTTGCCAAGGCGTTGGGCAAGGGCCGCCAGGGTCAATGTGATGTCCTTTCGCATGAGCTGCCATACCAGGCCCAAAGTCAGGGTCTTCTGTCCATCAGTGATATCGGCACCCTGGATTCCAACGAGAGAGAAACCGTTCTGCTTGCCGAGCTCGATGGCGTAATTCGTGTTCTCCACGGCCTTGAATCTCATCAGCTCACCACCATGGGCAGGACGCTTGTTGCAGTGGCGCCAGTTGACCGATCCTTTGATAACCTTGTCGTAAGCCTGCAGAAGAATCGTACCGTCGCGCAGGTCGTCAAAGAACGACACCACAGCCGGTTGGACGTCGAGGCTGTTGAGCCAGAGAGTGAACACCCGGGCCTCACGCTCTCCCTCGGCGTCGAAGTCCTCGACCTCCAGCTTCTCCTCTTCGGTAATGGGGTCTAGAGCCGGGTGGGTGTTGAACAAGTTGGCGACGAAGGCGAGGTTAAGCTTGGGGTTTCCGGCAACCAGCGAGGTAGGGGTCAAGAACTTGCGACAACCCAGCTTGTCAGCGTCCTGCAGCACCAGCTCGGCTCTCTGCAGCAGATCCTGGGTTTGGAGGGGGGCGCGACTGGCGCCGTACTCGTGGCCGATCTGCGCCTGCAGGACGGCATAGTTCTCGCCGTCCTTGACGTCGGTGGAGAAATTGTTGACTCTCCGCGGCCAGTTGGCGGCCTTCAAGTGGTAGTTGAACCATCTCAGGAGAATCTGCTCCGGAGGTAGGCGCAGAAACTGCTCAAGGGTCTCATCCTCCTCAAGTAGTCTGTAGAGCTCCGGGTGAAGCTTGATATCGATCTTTCCAAGGAGACCCCTCCGAATAACCTGCCAAATCAGACCCAGGATCAAATGTTCTCTGACCTCGATGATATCACCGCTGCCAATGTTGACCACCGAGCAGCCGATACCCTTGGCAGACTCAATGACAATGTTGTTGTTCTCTGTCATGTGGAAGGCATTGAGTTTCTTGATCTTCCTTCCGGGCACGTTCATGACACGCTCGTCGATGGTGTCGGGGACACTGTCATTGATGAGCTTGGCGAGGACGAGGCCGTCCTTGCACTCGTCGAACATCTCAAAGGTGTCGGTGGGGAAGGGCAGGCGGTCACCGATATCCGGGTCGCCGGCCAGGACGGCGTTGATGTGGCGGGTGAACTCGGTTCGCTCATCCTCGTTGATGGTATGCGTGATGTTGGCGTTGGATCCTTGGACATGAATCTTGCCGACGCTGCCCTTGGAGGCATGCCCACCTCCTGTTCTTTGCGACACGACACCCGAAGAGGGAGCGGGAGCGGCGCCACCCGTGTTCATGCGCTGTTGTGCTGGCGACGAATCTCGGAGCTTTGCGATGAGCTGCGATGGAGGGAAAGTGGTCAGTTCGGATCCTCACAGCACCAAAGTGTTGGGGGGCCGGGGGGCTGTGCGACTTACTCCGACATAGTCCTCGAGCTCGACCCGCCGGGACGAGTCCAGCTCGACTTCCTTCAGGGCCTGTCTGACGACATCGTAGGGTTGGCGCTCGCTCTGCTGGGTAGCTTTGATCGCAGTGGCCTCGTCGATATAGCCTTTGTCGTCGACGTCGAGCTTCCGGAAGGCGTCGGTCAGGCCAAAGATGTCGCCTTGCTGGAACTGAGGATATTTCCTGGCGGGGGTAAGCAGAGTTAGAGACGGACACGAGGCATCGGACGCCGCCTGCTAGATTTAGCATACCTCTGAAGCTTGAGCACGTTCATGGTGGCGTATCTCCCGTCGCTCGGGTCTGCAGATATGTGAGAGGGATGTTTGCGACAGGATACCTGGGGTAGGGTATACGGAGGGGTCGGCGGGGGGGAGGTGAGGGTCAGCGGGTGCTTATGTCGGGCCCCTCGTTGGAAAGAATACTGGCTGCCTGGATGGTATCCGAAAGCTGTAGACTGGAATGAGAGCTGGGAAAAGCAGGTAACACGACCAAGGCAAGAAGACGACAGTCAGTATATTGCTCAGCTAGCTATCGGAAAACTGCGTAAGTACAGTAAGGCAGGCATTCGGTCCAGCCTGTCTCGACGTCGGCCGGGCAGGAAGCTGGCTGGTGGGGCTGAGCACTCTGTCTGGCTGTGGGCGAACCAAGACCAACCCGAAGGCGGGGTGATGTAATTGTTGCCCAGAAAAAAACACAAGCCACCCTCACTTGCGTAAGGCCTGGCAAGCCCATCATCAGGCAGCCCCCAAATCGTGCTTGTTTCATCCACTTCTTTTCTTGGCCGGCCCTCTGATTCGACACCTTGACGACGGCCTGCTATACAAAAATCTTTTCTTCACCAACTACCTAACTTGAGTACTCTTTGTCTCCGAAGCCAGCGAGGGCGAAACCGTCCGATGGCACCGCACCTATCGCTACCTAGGCTCCAAAATCTGGCCCCTGAGCGCCAGGAGTCGGATGCCTCTACGTGCGTGCGTTAAAGCGCATTATTGTTTGTGGAGTCGTTCATGTATAGTTGGGCACCTAAAGTTGGACCCTCTTCCCCTTCACCCTCGCGCGCGCCGACAGTCCGCTTACAGCACCTTCACCCATGAGGATTGGCACCTCCTTTACTCGATCGGGACTATAGTCGGGCTCTGGTCTCGTTGGGTTCAACGCCCACATCTCTTGAAAGGGTATCTATCTGATCATCTCCTACTGCTTCCAGCGTCATTCCAATCAATGGCCTTTTTCGACGATTGCTGTGGTCCATCAAGCCAGGCAGCGGCGCAATGCAATACTCATAAAACCTCCTCCTCCACCGCCCCTGCTTATCAACATATCTGGGCTGGCTGCCGTGTAGCACGCACGCCCTTGGGTTGTTCTGTCACCTGCCATCGTTGATCCGTTCTTGTTGTTGTTCGTTACACACATTCCGGCCGTCCTCATGCAGCTAGCCGGCGTTTCGCTTCATTATCAATTCAGTACGTCCCTGCGCATCGTTGATGTTCTTCCTGGACGAATCCATAGTCATGTTCGGCTTTATGCGACGCCGGCGACAGTGTCGGGCTTGATCGTGAAATCCAGGGCCGGTGCGACGAATTGGTTGTAAGACGCATCGCCGTGGCCCGTGAAGTTCCACCAGGTGGTGCTGTAGGTTCTATGTGTCAGTGCTCTGGTCTCTATCTACCCAGAGGGCGAAGACGGGGGCTACTTACTCAACCTCGAGGTCAGTATACTGGAAGCTGACTTGGATGTGGGCGACGGTATCTGACCCGTTGGAGCGGGTGGCTGGAAGAAGCTTTGCAACGACGCGGCGGGCAACGGCGGCCTCGTCGAGGAGGTCGCACTCTTCATAGGGTGCGCCCTCGCCGGAGCCAGAACAGTAGGCTAGGAACGCCGGGCGTGCGGGATTTCTGTCGGACGCAATACCGGACACGTTGAAGTCGTAGTAGCAGCCATCTCCGTCACAACCGGCGGTCCATTGTGTGACGTCCCAATCGTAGTCCTCTACGGCCTGGATGTTGAAGAACTTGGCCGAAACGGCTGTGGCCAGGGTAGCAATGACAGCAGCTCCACGCATCTTGACGTTCGTCCGAAGTAATTGAGTAGAATTGGTTGATGGGATGGTGCAGTAAGGCGAGTTCAGTCTTCAGTCAGGTACCTCGTTTCGATGCCGTGCAGCTGGGTTCAGGAACAGTGCTGCAAGACAACGGCCTGCTTATGCCTTAAGTACGGCCATACAGCCTTTATCCAGCCAACACAGCCCTCCGACCTGCGCCAGCCCGTGGCCCGCCAAATAGCCTTGTTATTGGCATCCCCATTCCACATTCACAAGCGGTAAGAGCTCCATCTTTGCTGCGTAAAGTGCCCCTGATTAGGAAATACGAGGTCACATCGCTGGCTAGAGGGAATGTCAGCCGAACGGTGTACCGCGCCATCCCTGTCCTCTCTGCGTTTCTTGTTTCCTGCGCGCGGCGCCCCATTGGCCGGCACTGACGCCAAGCGCAGGAACCTGCCGATCCAATTCGACTTGGGGACTTCGTGCATGGAAAATCGAAATCAAAGGGGCCCTCCCGCCCATCCCTCGGACCCTCTTTCAACCTGCCCGGGCTCCACACCGGCTGCTTCATTCATGGTGCAACATCGCTGCCGGACTACAACGCCGACGGCCGCCAGGGCCGCTTACGAACACCACCGTCTGCGATACAACAGCGCAGCTCTGCCGGTCGTTTTGAGAACTCGGCGAGGCTGTGCTTGCACTACCACGGCGTGCCTTGAAGTGTTCGGGGAGCTAAAGTAGCAGGTTTCATGGAAAGCCGCGGGCGTCCGTGGGAGTGCCAGCTCGTGCCTATCTCTGGACTTTTCCCCAACCACAGCTGTTCGCCGGCAATTGAACTCGCATGTTTTGGCGCGACGACCCCATCGAATTCCGAAGATGGCTATGCATCATGCGATTCATCCAGACGAACATCAGTTCCTGTGACCAGGCTGCCGGGGCCAGGAGATTGTTGTCTCCTCACCTCACTGGGTCGGGGCAGTCGAGCCGAAACTTACCACAGTGACTGATTGACTCTGCTCGGCCACATGTTTCTCCAGTGACGTCGTCCTGCTCCTAGGCCCATGAGAAGAATTCTGCCAGGCCTATCTTAAGCATAATGCTCACAGATTGCTCATGGAGATGAACCTAAGGAGACTGTCTATGCGCATAGTTGCATAGCCCCAGGTAGTAGTATCGCTCCTCGGTTATAGTGCCCAATCGTCTGCGAGGCAGTGCTTCTCGTTCTCCTTTTCTTCTTCTCGATTAGATAACCAAGGAGCAAAGTTGTGTCCGTGAAACTCACTTATCTAAATTCCCACTGCTTGAGTGTCGATACTATTCCGCGCCTCTCTGTTCCTACATAACCTTTTTCGTTACATCGTGGGCCCCTGCCGAATTAAACAAACTGGGCGACAACCTCGTGCTGTGTGACTCTACCCGGTGCCGCTTTGAACAACGGATGATCAGTGTATTTATGCTGTAAAGTTTCCTCGTGCGCTGCGCAAAACATGGGCCGGCTAGTCAAGATATTATTGAGGTCTCGCTCAAGGTGGTACTGGATTACATTCACTTAGTAGAAGCACTCATCGTAATCCCGTTCATCGAAGTTGCACTCCCACTCCATCGGCATGATAAGGACGCTCAACTGAAGTTTTAACATGGGTGCCTGGGGCGCTCACTATATACCTGGAGCACTCGATATTTCCAGTGTTGTGGGCGTACTCTGACATGCAATATGCCCATGGTTCTGCTGCGGCCCTATCCAGAGCTGTATGCTAACCTCCTATCTCTTCAGCCGGAGAGCGTAAACTACTTTGTAATAGCTATTCATGATATAATCAGACGATACAAGTCTTATCATGAGCACTCAGCAAGATTCGTGGGGTTTGAGAAATAGGATGTGCAATATGACCCACCCAAGTGCACAGAAATTGGGAGCACAGGCAGCTTAGGGATAGACAGCCTTGATAACATACCGTCGGCGTCATGATGTTATATTCACCATCCGAGGTTCTCCTTGATAACTACTCGATACTTGTTAGAGCATGATGCCCTTGAGGCCTCCAAGAACCTCAAATCCTAACCCGGATGCGAGGCTCACAGGAGAATTGGAAGTGAGTGTCACGAAGCAAGCTTGGATACGTGTAGTGATTTGAACACCTTGATAAGTTGGTTGGAAACTAGCCTGATTTGCTATGTACGCATAGTGCTATGCCTCCGAGTGACAACAACATTCCGATCCAAGTGTCTATATGAAGTTTAGCGTTGAAAGGTGTTCCCCGCAGGACGGAGAGTAATACTCACTTCGATCAATAACTTTCTTCTCAACCCACCAATCGCCCAGTACTGTGAAGAGGAACGCCAGCGTGTTCACAATCGGGACGGTCAAGCTCAGCTCTGGGTTGTTCCCATTAGTATCCGTTGTGTTTTGCAGTTCGAGGATCGCAGTGCTTACCGGCCTGTCCGATGAGCAGGAAGAACCAGATGCTCCCGGTCAAGTTGATGAGGAGCGGGACGGCATATCTCGGGTTCCTCAGCAGGTCCAGTACCGCAAAGAAAGCGCCGTACACTTTGCTCTTGAGCCAGCTCGCTTTGACATCGTCCCTCTCCAGGATCGGGCGCGCAGGCGGGTTGTGGTCCCGGGCGGCGCGGCGGATGAAGGGGGTCGTGAATCCCCACGCCAGTCCGACCATGAGAAAGCCCAACACGTAGTTGAAGGCCGGCGGCTGCGGCTCAGCTGATGAAGACGCCATGGCTCTGATGTCGCACAAACACTATCTGGTTTGGATACAAGAAAAGATACGTCCAAGTGCAATGCCGGGATTAGTTGAGTGCGCTGTCTTGATTTCGATGGATTACCTGTGGCATGTCGTCAAGTTCTCCAGCCTCATTCGTGGTCGCTCGCAGCTGCTAAGGGGGGTGTGGGGCACCCCCACACCCCTAACAATATTGAGGCTCTTACCCGTTGCCCCCAGGTTACTTCACTTCCCATGATGTCTTCAACCCATGCTTTATTCTAGGTAAACCAACAAATAATCACACTTTTGGACAGTCTTAAATTGGCTTGTATTATCCCGGGCATCTGGACTGAGGCAACAGATATAATCATTGTCATTGCTAATCGCACCCCTTCAAGCATTGGATTAGATGAGAACCTATCTCAATAACGAGGCCTGGATTGGTGCATCGGAAGCATTCGAGAATCAATTACCTGAAGGACGCTTCTTACTTTTTGCTTTGCTTTGATCGGATGCAGGATTCCAGTTGGCCGGGCACTCGGTCAATATCTTAAGTCAACATGATGCCGGGCGCTGTCTGTGCTCTAGTCTCGTTAGTCATGACATAGCAGATGAATCATCGACCCGGCTCCAGGTTTTCTTCTTCTCCTACTGAAACAATCTATAGATAGTCTATTACGACAGCATTCAAATTGGCTGATGTCAAGGGCGGCTATTATGGCACTGGCTGCTCTGGTTCAATCTACTACAGATTGGCTTTCACTACTGTCATTTGTCGACGCTTTGGTCGCGCGGTCTTTCCCGCGGCATGCACGTGGAGCAGTCAGCATGGGAATCCCAGACTTTCCTATCGCCGTTTATGCAAAGACTGCTGTGAATGTGTCGGCGTATAATTAGTGAAGAGGCTACATCGGGGGTTAGTTCGACACGAATTTGAGGTACGACGAGTTGCACGAGGTTTTATGCATCGCCAGTTCTCTTGCTATATACATATATGCGCTCATCACAGTTGAATATCAGTATCTTCAACACATAACAATCAATCATCCAAGCTGAACTTGATGTTATGGAGATTCCTGCCTAGGCATTTTATCGCAGTCTCAAAACAGGAATGCAGGTGGCATTTGGCCAAGCTCCAATGTAATTTAGGTGCTTACGAGTCACCGGCATTTACATCTGTAGTAGGAGAATACAGTAATCGTCATTGACTCTACGCTTTTATTCATACCACCTTCATGTACAGATCTAACTTGATGCTCAAATTTATTCAAAGGCTCCCTTGAATCCGTCCTGGGATTTCCCAACTTCACAAGCAGATGCCAGCCAATCGCGCAATTCTGCTCTGCACGGCATGCTACCGGAGAATACGCTCCGGATTCTGCCCTGACGATCACCCGCTAGATACGCGATATCGTAAATGAACTTTCGTGCAGAAGAACTGCCAGTAATGTAGAAATCATTGACTTAATAGTAACAGACCAATAGTTCAAAAGTCTTTGACGTACAAGGCTGGAGACGAGCATTGCAGCTCCCGCTGCTCGCCTACTAATTAGGATAGTCTAATGTTTCTTTTCTGTTAGTAGCCAGGGGCTATACATGTCATCGACAATTTACCGATGGGTTTCATAGCGTTATTGCTGCCTGGTATTCCGCCAGCATCGAACTTTAGTCCCCAGCCATGCAGATCTACGCCAAGCTCAAGGGATAGCCAGGCCTTCCGCCCGAGGGGTGATGAAGTCATGACCTCTTTGATATCGAGATTTCAATGAGTATCGATGTGGTGAGACGAATAGAGCCAGGTGACTGGGTCAAACGGAAAGCTTTCTCAGAACCTGAGCTGCTGGTTCTTAAGATTCTAGAAGTCTATAAAGAGGAGGTTAACTCCCCCTTCCCCTGGGCTTAATCTGGATATCAACTAAACATTTGACATCCACGCATCATACACTTGATAAAACACTGCAATACCCGTTCCTCCAGTCAATCAGAAACCATCAGCATGCCTACCGAAGGTCAGATCGCCGGCGGCCACAAGGCCAACCTGAGCAACCCCAACACTTCTCAGGAGTCCAAGCAGCACTCCAGGGAGATTCTGGACAATGAATTCAATGGTGGTGACGGTGCGCGACTGCTACACTTGTGGCACCTGTCTACGATGGCTAATAGTCATACACAGTCCCTGCTCCCGGCGACGAAAACAAGAATCCTGGCAATGTTATTGGTGGTCTCAAGGC